>NC_031990.1:92909052-92947046 GCF_001879085.1 Nicotiana attenuata | reverse complement strand
ATGACCACCCCGAAAACTCTGGAGCGGCGGTGCACTGATAGGAGCTGGTGGCGCACTGTAAGGCTGCTGATCAGAATACTGCATGTGAGAACCACAGCCACCTGAAGCGCTGTGAGAAACCTGGAGTGCTGACTGAAAAGGCCTAGGAGGATGGCCTCTACCATACGAATCTCTACCTCCAGACGAGGTATCACTGAATCTGCCTGAATGACGGGGTCTCTTGTCTGCCCCATGACCACCCCCCTGTGATCGTATCATCTCAACTCTCCGGGCCACATTCGCCGCCTCCAGGAAAGATATATCACTCCCAGTCTCTCTAGCCATGTGGAGACGAATCGGCAGAATAAGTCCATCAATGAACCGTCTCACTCTCTTCCTCTCAGTGGGAAGTATGATAAGAGCATGACGAACCAAATCAATGAATCTGGTCTCGTACTGGGTGACAGTCATGGAACCTTGCTGGAGGCGCTCAAACTGCCTCCGATAGGCCTCTCGCTGTGTGATAGGGAGAAACTTCTTTAGAAATAGCTGCGCGAACTGCTCCCAGGTCAGGGCTGGCGATCCTGCTGGTCTAGCTAAGCAATAATCCCTCCACCAAGTCTTGGCAGATCCAGACAAGCGAAATGTGGCAAAATCGACCCCGTTGGTCTCAACTATCCCCATGTTCTGAAGAACCTCGTGACAGCTGTCTAGATAATCCTGGGGATCCTCAGTAGATGCACCGCTGAAAGTAGTACTGAAGAGCTTGGTGAACGTGTCCAATCTCTACAAAGCATCGGCAGACATAGCTGCACCATAGCCGGTCTGAGCTACCACACCCGGCTGAACTTCTCAAACTTGTTGAGCCGCTGGAGTCTGAAATTGGGGAGCTACCTGCTCCGGAGTGCGAGTAGCAAGAGTCTAGGCTCCTCCTCCAGCCTGAGAGACGGCTGGTGCTACAGGAAGTAAACCTACCCGAGTGACACTCTCCATAAGGTCCACTAGACGGACCAGAGCATCCTGAAGAACTGGGGTAACAATAAACCCCTTTGGGACCTGAGCTGGGCCCACCGGAACTGCTGGGGCCGGAACCTCATCATCAAAGTCAAGATGAGGCTCCGCTACGGGTGCTGCTGCCCTGGGCTGAGCTCTGCCCCTGCCTCGGGCTCTAGCACGGCCTCGGCCTCGCCCTCTGCCCCTCATAGGAGTTGCTGCTGGGGCTCGGGCTGCTGATCGGTAGATGAGGAAGCGCGTGTTCTCGCCATCTGCAAAAGAACATGGTAGAAATTCAATTAGCATTTGAGAAACCAAACCGCACGACAAGAATAAACAAATGTGAAGTTTTCCTAACTCTGTAGCCTCTGGGGGATAAATACACACGTCTCCGTACCGATCCATCGGACTCTACTAAGCTTGTCCATGAATTGTGAGACCTATGTAACCTAGTGCTCTGATACCAACTTGTCACGACCCGGATTTCCCACCCTCGGGAGTCGTGATGACGCCTACTCGTAGAAGCTAGGCAAGCCACGAAATTTAGAAATTTTAACTCTTTCATTTTAATCCTTTTTTACAACTGGTAATAACAGGTGATCAACATTTAAATAGTAGCGGAAGATGAAATTAAGCGAAAGACTTAGACTAATATAATACCAAAATAAATGTGAAAATGCCAACATGTGTCTCTACCCAGAAACCGATGTCACAATATTCACGGACTGTCTACGAATACTACATACAGATGTCTGAAGAAAAGAAATACAGTATTCCTCGGATACAAATGAAAACAAAACAGATAAGTAGATAGAAGAGACGTCGGGCCTGCGGACGCCTACAGGACTACCACGGGATCTCTCGACTGAAGGCTGGCTCCCCAAGTGCTACTGCCCAAATGTTGCTCCGGTATCTGCACATAGTGCAGAGTGTAGGCATCAGCACAACCGACCCCTTGTGCTAGTAAGTGCCTGGCCTAACCCCGGCGAGGTAGTCACGAGGCTAGGACCAGACTCCAGATAAACCTATGCAGATATATAATATACAGCGGAAAATAACAGGAATAAACAATTTAAATGGGAGGGGGGTACATGCTACGGGGAAAATGCCAAATCCAACAAGAACTTAAAGAGAAAGTAATGAGAGAACAACTCAGAATCTACATCCAAAACAATAAAATACTGTTGCGGCGCGCAACCCGATCCCTTGTACATTTAACACTTTGTGGCATGCAAACCGATCCATATATAGTATTGTGCGGCGTGCAAACCCGATCCATTATTTAATATTGTTGCGGCGTGCAACCCGATCCATATGTTAAATATTGCTTTGTAGTGCGCCGTCAACCCGATCCAGTTATATATATTGTGTTGCGTGCAACCTGAATCCATATTTATCTGTAATATCATAACAACAAATTACCAAGTGTCCCGTCAAGAGATCACAACAATTAAAACTACACTGTCCCGGCCAAGGGATTCAACGTACAAGTGAAATACGTCCGGCCAAAGGGAGAATCAAGCTATAAACGAAGTCTTAACTCAACTTCTACTCATCTGAGCTATTACCAAATACCCATCATAAGTACTTTCCACTAAAAAATAAACTTTAATTTCTTCGCTCAATATCGAGAATCGTCAATTAAAACATCTGTAGTATTTTCAATTATGAACATAACAAATTTCAATTTAAGACTCACGTCATGCTCAGACACCAACGTATAGATTACTCGTCACCATGCCTATACGTCGTACCAACAAGAAGCAAATAGAGCAAATAGGACACAACTCCTAATCCTTCAAGCTAAGGTATAACCGAAACTTACCTCGAACTTCACGGGCAAACTCAATCCTCATTACCGCCTTTCCTTTCGAATTCGGCTCCAAATCAATTGTATCTATACATAATCGACTTAATAACATCAATAAATGCTAAACAATCCAATTTCAATACTTAATTTTAGCTTTCTAATCATTCTTCCCAAAAATCCAAAAATCGCCCCCGGGCCCACTTGGTCAAAACATGAGGTTCGGTCCAAAACCCGATCACCCATTCACTCACGAGCCCGAATATATAATTAGTTCCAAAATTTGACCCCAAAATGAGGTCTAAATCGCAAATTATCAAAAAGCCCTAACTCTGCCCAAATCCCTAATTTTCTACCCTTAATCACATGATTTAAGCCTAGAAATGTAATGGGTGTTAATGGAAATTGAAGAAAATGAGTCTAAGATTACATACCTATGAATTGGTGGTGAAATCCTCTTTCAAAAATCGCCCAATTTGGTGTTTAGATGAAGAAGTTATGAGTTTTTATGAAAATCCTGTAATGCTACTATTTCTGGTCTTTTAAAATAACTGGGCAAAATTACTCATCGCATTCGCGACAGGCCCATCGCGTTGACAATGGTTTAGGCCTGCTAGGCCTTCGCGTTCGCGGAAGATGGCTCGCATTCACGGAGAAGAAACTCCTCGAGCCTCGCATTCGCGTGAAATGGATTGTGTTCGCGTAGGACAAATGCCCCACCCCTTGCCCAGGCTCAATTAGCCTTCGCGTTCGCGTGGTCAGGACCGCGTTCACGAAGGGATGACCCCCCAATGCCTCGCGTTCGGAACCTGGGTTACGCGTTCGCGTAGACAGAATTTCCTTCAGCAAAAATTAACACATCGCGTTTGCGAGGGTCCTCCCGCGAACGCGAAGAAGGACACATCAGAATACCAACAGCTGAAAACCTGCAATTTTCCCTAAGTCCAAAACCTTCCGAAACACACTCGAGCCCTCGAGGCTCCTAACAAAACATACGTACTAGCTAAATGACATCATACGAACTTATCCGTGCGATCAAATCTCCAAAATAACCTCAATAACAACGAATTAAACCTCAAAATCAAAGAATTTCCTCGAACTTCTTAAAACATCAATTTTTGCAATTTAGGTCCGAATCATGTCAAATGACATTCATTTTTCCCCAAATTCCACAGAATCATCTTAAATCATATATAAGCCTTGTATCGGGCACCGGAACCAAAATACGGGCCCGATATCATCATGTTCTAATCAAATTTCATTTCAAATTCCTTTAAACAATTTCAGGAAATAATTTTCTGTAAAAATTCCTTTCTCGGGGTTGGGACCTCGGAATTCGATTCCGGGCATACGCCCAAGTCCCATATTTTCCTACAGACCCTCCGGGACCGTCACATCACGGGTCCGGGTCCGTTTACCCAAAACGTTGACCGAAGTCAAATTAATTCATTTTATACTCAAAATTTATCATTTTTCACAGATTTTCTCAATTAAGCTTTCCAACTACGTGCCCGGACTACGCACGCAAATCAAGGCGATGCTAAAAGAGGTTTTTAAGGCCTCAGAATATAGAATTCAATTTAAAAGCAAGTGATGACCTTTTGGGTCATCACACCGCTTTTGTATGAGCCTAGTCGCTTCTGCGATAATAGTGTCTTGAGAAGAAGCTCGCTTCTGTGGAGATTGGCATGAAGGTGCGATGGCCAGTTTTGCTAGTATTCGCAAATGCGAGTTGTCCGCTTCTACGGTCCTTTTGGTGCTTTTGCGATGTCGCTGGTGTGAATGTAATTCCGCAGATGCAGATCCAGCTTGGCTAGTGGAGTTCGTATATGCGAACGTTTTCTAGCAAATGCGAGAGCGCAGATGCGCTTCTTTGTCCGCAAATGCGGAAGTTCTGGTACTCAGGAGTCCAAAAAGGTAAGAATGGAGTGGGTATCTTGGTGGATAGGGAACATAGAGAGTCTGCGGTTAAGGTTAGATGAGTGAATGATAGATTGATGATTATTAAGTTGGTAGTTGGAGAGTACACCCTAAACGTTGTTAGCACCTATGCGCCGCATGCGGGCCAAGATGAAGAGGTTAAACGATGCTTCTGGGAGGCTTTAGATGAGATTGTGCGCCAGGTTCCGCCTGTTGAGAAGCTATTCATAGGAGGATATTTCAATGGCCATATTGGATCGACCGCTGGTGGTTATGGTGAGATGCATGGAGGCTTTGGTTTTGGGTACAGGGACGGAGAAGATACCTCGATGTCGAACTTCGCTAAGGCTTTTGGGTTGGTGATTGCGAACTCTAGCTTTTCGAAGAGGGAGGAGCATTTGGTTACTTTCAAATGGCGAAGACTCAGATTGACTATCTCCTCCTCAGGAGGTGTGACAGAGGGTTGTGCAAGTATTGAAAGGTGATTCCGGGTGAGATACTCGTGCCGCAACATAGGTTCTTCGTGATGGATGTTGGTATTAGATTAAAAAGAAGGAAAAGGTCTGCTCGAGGAAGACCGAGAATCAGGTGGGGAGCCTTAACTAAGGATAAAGCCCAAAAGTTGGAAGGGCGGTTGTCGGTTATGGGAGATTGGAGGTGCAGTGGGGACGCATGCACTATGTGGTCAGCGATAGCAAACTATATAAGGAGGCTGCGAAAGAGGTGTTAGGGGTCTCGACAGGCGTCTCTGATGGGCACAAAGGAGACTGGTGGAATGAAGTGGTCCAAGGTAAAGTGGAAGCGAAGAAGGCGACGTACCTGAAGTTAGTGGGGCGCATAGGTAGCGAGGACAGGTGAGCATACTTGGAGAGGTATACGGTAGCTAGGAAGGAAACTAAGCTAGCGGTCATGGAGGTTAAGACTTCGGGTTATGGTCGTATGTATGAGGAACTGGGGAAAAAACGGGAAGAAGAAGTTATTCCGGTTGGCTTAAGAGGGGAAGGCTCGGGATTTTGACCAAGTGAGATGCATCAAGGACGAATGTGGTAGAGTATTGATGGAAGATGCCCAGATTAAGAGGAGATGGCAAACTTACTTTCATAAACTTCTGAATAAAGAAAGGGATTGGGAAATTGTGCTAGACAAATTGGAGCATTCGAGAGTCACCGTAACTTTGGGTACTACAGGCATATCAAGTTTGAGGGAGTCATGGGAGCTATGCGTAAGATGAGTAGGAGCAGAGAGATCGGACCAGACGAGATTCCGGTGGAATTTTGGAAGTGTGTGGGGAGAGTAGGTTTGGAGTGGTTGACTAGGTTGTTTAATGTTATTTTTAAGGCAAAGAGGATGCCGGATGAGTGGAGGTGGAGTACGGTGCTTCCATTGTATAAGAACAAAGGTGATATCCAGAGTTGTAACAATAATAGAGGTATCAAATTACTATGTCATACCATGAAAGTGTGGGAGAGGATGGTTGAAGCGAGGGTGAGGATGACAGTGTCAGTATCCAAAAACCAATTCGGGTTCATGCTGGGTCGTTCTACTACAGAAGCTATACACCTTATTAGGAGGTTGGTGGAACTGTACACAGAGAGGAAGAAGGACCTGCACATGATGTTTATTGACCTAGAGAAAGCGTATGACAAGGTTCCTAGAGAAGTTCTTTGGAGATGCTTGGAGGCAAAAGGTGTGTCGGTTCCCTACTTTATGGCGATTAAGGGCATGTATGATGGGGCTAAGACTCGGGTTAGGACAATAGGAGGTGACTGTTGATACCCAATTTTCCCCTCAAATATATATGTGTATATATATATATATATATATATATATATATATATATATATATATATATATATATATATACACACACACACTTTATAAATAGTACATATGCACCTTCACTTGATTTATAAACATATAAAAGCATTTTTCATAATTTTCTATAATTTTTAAAAGGGTTTAAATCGATTTATTCCTGCATTTTATTATATAAAATACTCACTAATTTATTCAGGCACACAATTGCGATGTAAGAATGGGTCGCAAATTCAGTACTTTTGTCGCAAATGCGAAGAACCCATGGCTAGCCATTTCTCGCAAATGCGAAGGAAGCAGGAGTCGCAAATGCGACATATCCTTCACAAATGCGAAGGTAGCAGGGTCCTTAAGGGTTCGCAATTGCGAAACCTAGTCGCAATTGCGACATCAGAGACCTGTTAACTGGAATTTCAGACGGGATTTCAACCATTTTTACAACTCTTCAAACCCTAAAACATCTTTGGGCAATTTTTCAAAGGCACAAACTCTTCCAACTCATTTGCAGGTAATTTCTAACTTATTTTCTTAAATGTATAATATCTTTTTACATGATTTCTATTCAAAATCAAGGGTGTTACATGTGGAATTGGGTGTTTTTGGGTAGAAGTTAGGATTTTCAAATTTTGGGGATTTGGACCTCGATTTGAGGTCCGATTTTTAAAAAAAATTATATATTTGAGTTCGTGGGTGAATGGGTGATCGGGTTTTGGTTCGAACTTCGGGTTTTGACCAAGCAGGCCCGGGGTAGATTTTTAACTTTTTGAAAAAAAACAATGGGAAACCTCTTTTCATGCATTAGAATTGGTTTATTTAGCAATTATTGATATTGTTAAGTAATTTGTGGCTAGATACAAGCAAATTGGAAGTGCAACCGAGAGGTAAAGTGATAGTAGAGGCTTAATTTATTCGTGGAATCGAGGTAAGTGTTTGGCTTAACCTTAGCTTGAGGGAATAGGAGTTGTGGTCTATTTGCTATGTGTTTGTATCGAGTACAACGTATAGGTGTGGTGACGAGTATCTATACGTTGTGTCAAGCATGCGCGTGAGTCTTGTACCATGATTGTTGTGACTCTATTATGTATGGATCATGCTCAAATTGAGGATTACTGATATTGAACGGAGCTTATGAAAGTTTCTTGGTTATTGACTATTGTTGAGTATTGACTCAAATTGAAGTTTCATTTTGTAAAAAGATTGTTGAAACGAGATTGGTTATAGCTGAATCCCTTGACGGGACGTTTGTTGATATTGTTGATTCCCTTGTCGGGATAGTATTGTTGATATTGTTGATTCCTTTGCCGGGATATGATTGTTGATGTTGTTGATTCCCTTGCCGTTTTTCTATTGTATGGGTGAGGACGAGTGTAAAGCACGAAGGGTGATGCCTTGCATGTTAGTGTGAGAGAGTGTAAAGTACGAAGGGTGATGCCATGCCGATACTATGAGTGTTAATGCACGAAGGGTGATGCCGTGCCATGATTTGAGAGTTAATGCACGAAGGGAATGCCGTGCCATGATTTGAGAGTTAATGGACGAAGGGTGATGTCGTGCCTATTTTGTTGATTTATGTGGTGTGGACGAGAGTAAAAGCACGAAGGGTGATGTCGTGCGTGTGTTACTACTTCATTATTCTTCTTGCTTTATATATGATGTTCATTGTGTTTCCTTAATGATGTTTCCGTATTGCTTTACTGTTAGAACCTGATATTTCCCCGCATCATGTCCCCTTCCCTCTTTATTCTGTTGATTTTTGTTGTTATGTTTCTACTTGTATATGATTTAACTGCACAGGTATATATGATTTTCGTGTCCTAGACTCATCACTACTTCGCCAAGGTTAGGCTCGACACTTACTCAGTACATGGGGTCGATTGTACTGATACTACACTCTGCACTCTTTTGTGCATATTTCGGTAACGGACCCAGTGAGTAGCTGAGGTAGCTGTCTTCAGTCCAGGGAGACTCAGGTAGATCTGCTGGCATCCGCAGAGCCTAAAGTACCCCCTTCTCTGTTTAGCTTTTCTGGTGTCTCTTTTGTTTCTGAGAACAGTTCTACTCTTCTTTCCAGACTTGTATTTGCAGTAAAAATCTTAGTTGTTCGTGAATTTGTGACACCGGATTCATGGGTAGACATGTATTGGAGTATTTGGATTTAATTTATCTCTTCTACATTTATCATATGTTTTACTTTAGTTTATGTTTATAACTGTTGGGGTTGATTATTATTGTGTAAAACCGTAATAGTTGGCTTGCCTATCTTTCACGAGTAGGCGCCATCACGACTCCCGAGGGTGGGAAATTCGGGCCGTGACAAGTTGGTATTAGAGCTCTAAGTTGCCTAGGTCTCACAATTCACGAACAAGCTAGGTAGAGTCTGAGGTATCAGTACGGAGATGTCTGTGCTTATCCCCTAGAGGCAATAGAGTTTAGGAACAACTTTACAACTATTCTCCTCTGTCGTGCGATTTGACTTCTCAATGCTAATTGGACTTCTACTCTATTTTTTCGCAGATGGCGAGAACACGTGCTTCTTCATTCGCTAATCAACAGCTTGAGCCTCCAGTGGCATCTCCTACGAGGGGATGAGGATGAGGCAGTGGCCGTGCTAGATGCCGAGGCGGGGGAAAGGCTCAGCCCAGAGCAGCAGCACCAGCAGCGGAGACATAGGTAGAGTTCGAGGAGGAGGCTCCAGCCCAGACTGTTTCAGCAGGGCCAACTCAGGTCCCAGAGGGGTTCATTGCTACCCCGGTACTTGAGGATGCTCCGGTCCGTCTAGTGGGCCTTATGGAGAGTGTCGCCCAGGAAGGCTTAATTCCTGTAGCACCAACCGTCTCTCAGGCTGGGGGAGGAGCACAGACTCCTGCTACCCGCACTCTGGAGCAGATGGCTCCTTAATTTCAAACTCCAGCAGCTTAGCCAATTCGAGCAATTCAGCCGGGTGTGGTAGCCCAGACCGATGATGGGGCAGTTATGTCTGCTGATGCTTTGTGGAGGTTGGACAGTCTTACCAAGCTATTCACTACTACTTATAGTGGTACATCCTCAAAGGATCCCCAGGACTATTTGGACAGCTGTCATGAGGTTCTTCGAAACATGGGGATAGTGGAGACCAATGGGGTCGACTTTGCTGCTTTTCATCTATCAGGTTCCGCCAAGACTTGGTGTCTGGCTAGACCAACTCGGTCACCATATTTTACTTGGGATCAGCTCTCTCAGCTATTTCAGGAGAAGTTTCTACCTATCACTTAGAGGGAGGACTATCAAAGGCAGTTTGAGCGTCTCGAGCAGGGTTCTGTGACCGTCACTCAGTACGAGACAAGATTCATTGCCTTGGTTTGTCATGCTCTTATCATACTTCCCACTGAGAGAGAGAGAGAGAGAGAGAGAGAGAGAGTGAGGAGGTTCATTGAGGGACTCGCTCAGCCTATTCGATTGTAGATGGCTAAGGAGACAGGGAGNTGAATGGTTTCAGTTTCATTCATTCAAGCCTTTAGCAAAAACAGAAAAGATCATTCTCTCAAGCTTGAAGAACAAGGTTGAACGCTACTACGGACCAGTTCCAAAACGATTGATTATTGCTGTCCTAGTTGAGTTGTAACCTTGTTATTGCACTTACAATATCTCCTAAATTGCTTACTTAGAAGTTTATTGATTAGGAACTCTCTTGTAAATCCTCAGACTCGTTGAGTTTAGGTTGTGGCTAGATTTAGTCATAAAGAAAAGTCTTTGTAATTGTAGTATTGCAAAGTGGCTTGTGGTGATAGCACCACAAGTTAGAAAAAGCCTTTGTAACTAGGATAGTCACAAAGTGGCTTGTGGTAAAGGTGCCACAAGTTAGTTTGAAGTCTTTACAATCGGAAGCATTGTAAAGTGGCTTGTAATAGGTAAGATTACAAGTTAGTGAAGTTAATAGCCTACAGGGTAGGTCGTGGTTTTTTGATCCCCTTGTACGGGATTTTTCCACATAAAAATCCTCTGCCTCATTTACTTACTGCCTTACTAAGTGCTCTCAGCAGAAACTTGTAGAGGACCAGGTACTCTAAGATTTGGTGGACCCATACAAGCTAACAAATAGCTTCATCGGAAGCTCCACTCATAGATTTCTGGATTTTTGTATATCGTTTTACTAAGGAACTAGGTTCCTCTACAGCATCTTCATCAACCTCAACCACTGGAATACTTTTGTCATTAACAAACTCCCCTTGTTTCATCAACCTCTTCTTCTTTTTCTTGATACTCCTTTTGTTTTTCTTTAAGGCAGACTCGAAAGCCTCTTTCTGCTGCAACCTGGTAGTGGGACGCTTGGAAGAGGATTCAGGAGTCATTGCTGGTTTGCATATCTTAAACCTCGCACTGAGAGCCATATCATCTTCATCAACAGGGACCTCACTAGGTGGAATAGATTCCAAAGGTTCAGGATGGACAAGAGGTTCCTGGTTTGTTTCAACTGGAAGAGAATCAGATTCTCCAACAGGTTTTTCTGTGACCTTATCATGGACTGAAGACTCGAAGAGTACCAAAGTTCTTTCATCCCCGAGGAATGGAGTTTTTTTCCTCCTGAGACTCACACACAAGGAAGGCTCCTTCATTCAGAAGACTCTCAGCAGCAATAGCCATGATATTGTGTGCTGCTTCCTTTTCTGGTGACTCCATGAGAGCTACTGAGTCTAAAATGGAGGAGTTCAAATATTTATCAGGATCATCCTCAGAGACTTCTGATAACTGAGGGGTAACACTCGTTCTTTGGTAAGATCAAAAAAAGGGGAGAAATGGGGTTTTCAACACATGGAAGGGAGATAGAGTTTGACAGAGAAGGAAATGTGATAGGAGATGAAGAGGAAACAGATGGGGGTGCAGTAGTATTGGGGATAGTGGAAGAGTGGATTTTCTAGAGGTGACTTTAAGGATGATGGGGAAGTGGGAGTGGTGTTGATGGTAGGAGAAGGAAGAGATTGTTCGTTTGCCATTGTAGGAGGATTTGGTAGAGAATTGGAGTGAGAGAGAAGTGAAGAGGGAATCACAGCGATACATAGGAGATGAAGGTTCAGGACTGCTGAGAGAGAGAGAGAGAGAGAGAGAGAGAGAGTGAGGAGGTTCATTGAGGGACTCGCTCAGCCTATTCGATTGTAGATGGCTAAGGAGACAGGGAGCGAGATTTCCTTTCAGGATGCGGCCACTATGGCCCGGAGGGTTGAGATAGTTCTATCATAGGGGAGTGGTCAGGGGTATGACAAGAGACCTCGTCATTCGGGCAGATTTAGTGGTGCCTCGTCTGGAGGCAGGGATTCTTTCGGTAGGGTCCATCTTCCTAGGCCGTTTCATTCAGCACTCCAGGCTTCTCACGGTGCTCCAGGTGGCCGTGGTTCTTATATGCAGTATTCTGATCAGTTTCCCTACAGTGCGCCACTAGCTCATATCAGTGCATCGCCACTCTAGAGTTTTTAGGGTGGTTATTCAGGCCATTAGGGTCAGCAGTCCCTGCAGCCGAGGGCTTTCTATACTTGTGGCGATACGAGGCAAATTGCTAGAGTTTTCCGTCGAGCATCGAGCAGTTCTTAGCATCAGGGTTCCCGTGCCATGGTTCAGGAACCGAGTGTTCCACCGCCCTCTCAGCCAGCTAGAGGTAGGGGTCGAGGTTTTAGAGGTGGAGGTCAGGTCGTTAGAGGTGGAGGTCAGGCCATTAGAGTTGGAGGTCAGGCAATTAGAGGTGGAGGCGAACCAGCAGGAGGCCTGGGGCTGAGGCCTCTGATGCAGTTATCACAGGTACGTTTTCAGTATGTAGTAGAGATGCTTTAATTCTATTTGATCTGGGGTCTACATATTCCTACATGTCATCTTATTTTGCCCCTTATCTGGTTGTGCCTCGTGATTGTTTGAGTGCACCTGTTGATGAGTGGTGATTTTACCACTCATACTAGCCTCTTTTCCTTAGCTTTTATGTCCTTTTAATTATAAAATGAGGTTGTTTATGGTGATTATTGTTGGATTTTCAGGTACATGATGCTACGAGGTGATTTGAGTTGAATTGACGCGGAATTGAGCTTAAAACAGTGAAACAATGCAAAACTCACAGTGATTCTGCTTCTACGGAAGTTTGCTCGCAGAAGCGACCCCGCTTCTACGTAAATACGAACGCTTCTGCGGTTCAGGTATGGATTGAGAAATTCCGCTTCTGCGGAGGAAAAGGTGCAGAAGCAGTCACGCTTCTGCGAAGAGCGAACCGCTTTTGCGAAAATGGCTGAGAATGGAGAAACCGCTTCTGCGGTTATTGTATCGCTTCAGCGATGTCGCTTCCGCGACATTGGCATCACTTCTACGGAGCTTTACAGGATTTCTGTTTTCGCTTCTACGATGAGATCTCGGCTTATGCGGAGCCGCACCTGCGATGGTTCTTCCGCAGGTGCGGAAATCGAGCATCAGACCTGGGGCAGAATGGACATTTCATAATTTCTCATCCCAAATCATTTTTATACTCGTCCAAGCAGACATTTTAGAGATCTTTTGTTGGATTGTCAGGTACATGATGCTACGAGGTGATTTGAGTTGAACTGACGCGGAATTGAGCTAAAAAGAGTGAAACAGTGCAAAACTCCCAGTGATTCTGCTTCAGCGGAAGTTTGCTCGCAGAAGCGACCCCGCTTCTGCGTAAATACGAATGCTTCTGCGGTTCAGCTATGGATTGAGAAATTCCGCTTCTGCGAAGGAAAAGGCGCAGAAGCAGTCCCGCTTCTGCGAAGAGCGAACCACTTTTGCGAAAATGGCTGAGAATGGAGAAACCGCTTCTGCGGTTATTGTATCGCTTCAGCGATGTCGCTTCCGTGACATTGGCATCGCTTCTGTGGAGCTTTGTAGTATTTCCGTTTTCGCTTCTACGATGAGATCTCCGCTTATGCGGAGCTGCACCTGCGATGGTTCTTCCGCAGGTGCGGAAATCGAGCATCAGACCTGGGGCAGAATGGACATTTCATAATTTCTCATCCCAAATCATTTTTATACTCGTCCAAGCAGACATTTTAGAGATCTTTTGGCTTATTTTCAGTCCTCATAGACTAGAGAGAACATTTATTGAAGCTAGGGTTTTGCACACACACTTGGGTCTTGAAGATTGAAGCTTGTGGTTAAGATTTTCTTACCCATTTATGTTTATTTCTT
Source organism: Nicotiana attenuata (assembly GCF_001879085.1). Taxonomy (NCBI): domain Eukaryota; kingdom Viridiplantae; phylum Streptophyta; class Magnoliopsida; order Solanales; family Solanaceae; genus Nicotiana; species Nicotiana attenuata. The sequence continues at coordinate 92,933,377 of NC_031990.1, read as the reverse complement.
CATTTCCTTGCTTTGTATTGAATATTTAAGTGTGTAGTATTTATTTCCAACACTTGAACCTTGTTTATGGAAGTATTCATATTTAAAGTGTGGATTAAATACCTTGTTGTGCTTATGTATTGAATGATTTTTATATATTTATGAAGTGAGTTATTGTTACTTTAATTATTCTTGTTCTTTAATGTTTCCAAAGGGATTAGCTAACCCTAGGACTCGCCCATTAACTTCGAATTGATTTTGGGAAAGATAATTTGGGGTTGGGAAAGATTAATTAACAAGAACTTGAGGCGTTAACCCTCATTTTATAGATTCTACCTAGGGATAGGATTGAACTACTTGTAGCCATTCCGGGTGTGCTTAATCTTCTAATTGTTTTAGGGATAATTCAATTAGGAAGTCTTGTTAGTCTTCGGAAGAAGCTAATTAAGAATTATTATCCGTGGTTAATTAACATAAACTCGCTCATATTTGTAAAATCGTGAAATACATTTGATCGTTACTTGAGTGTAATTCCCGATGCAACCATACTTGTAGCCATTGATCATTTTACTTGCTTTCTAGGTTAGTTTACATTTCCGCATTTAGATATAAAACATTTTCAAACCCAAATTCTTATTGTTTGGCATTGCGCGATAAGCGATAATTTTCTTACATTCCTAATAGCCTACACATTGTTCTCTGTGGGATTCGACCCCGACTCATAGTTGGGTAAATTATATTGCATGCGACCGTGTCTATTACTTTTTAGTAGTGGATTTGGACGTTATCAAAATTGGCGCCGTTGCCGCGGAACAATTTGGCGTAATTTAGGTTGTTTGAGAAGTAAGCGAAAGTGCTTTGGTCCAAACTTGTGAATATTTGTGTAATTAATTTTTCTTACCTTGGTCTATTTTTCTTGTTTATTTGCTTAGTTTTGAAAAATGGCATCGTACAATGAAAATTGGTCGGATGGTAGTTGTTCATGCTTTGATGACCCTTGTCCTTATTGTGGAGGACCACACTCGTGGCAAATTGTTTAAATTCTTACGGGGGTGGATTGTGCGCACAACCTCAACCCCATGGTTGAAGTATTTGTGATAAGTGTGGTTGCCAAAATGGTCATTGGGATTATTGTGAATATTTGTCCTTCCCTTCCCCAAGCCCCTACTATGATGAGTCTACTTTTTGTGATGAGAATTATAGGGCCATGGAAGTGGAAGAAGTTGAGCATGGCCAAAATGGAGATTTCAAGCTTATGTTGGAGTGTTTACTTGAAAAAGGCAACAAGGAGCAAAATGCCTTGGAGGAGCTTTTGGAGAATAGTCTCCAAAATGACTTGGCGCTTGAAAGATTGCACTCCCAAATGGATGAAATGATCGAAGCCTTAAGGGTTCAAAAAGCCTCGGAAGTGAATGAAAGCCAAGGAACTTCCTTGGAGATTGAAGTTGAAAATCCTTCCTTGGTACTTGATCAAAACCAAGAAGGAGAATGATGCTCATGTTGGAGACCATTCTTGAAAATGAGGAGAAGCACAACTTTGCACTCGAGGACTTGAAACAAAGTTTGGCACACAATGATGAACACATCCGCACTTTGGAAGATCAAATGCAAATATTGGTTGAGGCTCATTATGCCCACCAACTTGAGAGTGTGGAAGAAAGCCAAGAAGAGTCCAATTCCGAGGAAGAAAGTTAGCTTTACTTCGAGGATTTAAGAATTGAACATCCGCCAACCGACTCCATGAGTACTAATGATGCCGAGAAAAATGTGGAATTAGAGTCAACCGGTATAAATGCAAATGTGGTTGAGATTGACTCTAGTCCGGGGGAAGAAGAGGATGTCAAAATAGAAAAATTACAAGTTGGAGGTTTGAAGACACATTCCAAGCATTTTTCAACATTGAAATTGTGTGGTGACACGGAAGTTGAACCACATGAATCAATGAAGGACTGCGAGGAGGAAAAACTCATGCCATGCATCTTACAATGCGAGGAAACAAGAAAGCAAAATGACATTCCTCACTTGAGAGCCAAGAAATGCAAAATGAAGAATTTAAGGCTTGGCTCGATCATCAACTTACCACCCCCCATCGCTCGTGGTCACAAGCTTGATGCCAAGCTAGGTGCCCAGTTCATATCATCCAAGTGGCGAGAAAAGTGGTAATGTTGAGTTGCGTCGTGCCACGACGTTAAATGCGGTGCTTGGTGGGAGAAAACCCATCGTTTTTCAAAATTTTTAGTCATTTTTGAAATTTTCTTTTCTAGAATAGCTTAGAATATTATTCTTGACTAATCTGCCAATTTTTAGATTTTTTTGAGTCGATGTGAACAGGTCGGAGTGGTTCGGAGGGTCAAAACCAGTAGCTGCAGAAAACTGTGCAAAATCCTCTGCTATAACCGCTTCTGCGTCTTTTGGACCGCATCTGCGGTCACGCAGAAGCGGACGTTCAACCGCAGAAGCGCAAAACCTCGCTGAAGCGGTCCACTAGCCGCTGAAGCGACTCCGCAGAAGCGGTAAATATCCGCAGAAGCGGAAGTCGCCCATGTTTTGAGTGTTAAAACAATTTTGAAACGGTTCATTTGCTAAAAAAACACTCCGCACTGTATCCCCCTGCCCTAACTCCCCAAAAACGAAAAAAAAAATCTCCAAAATTCAAAGAAGCTTGCTCGTAATTCCTTTCTCTTGCACAAACTCAGGTAATGCCCTCTAATCTTCATCTCTTGCCTTACATTCTCTCTACTTCTTCTAAGCCAACAGTTTTTTTCTTTATTTTGTTTAATTTTTCTGGTTGTTTTTCTTTTTGTTTTGAATTATTGTTGTTAGCTTTAAGAAGTGAGGGAATATGGTTGAGTGTAGTCATGTGTGTGCTGTTAGATTGAGGAAAATCGTGGGAAGTCTGAGTACCCGATTTCTGCGAAAAAGAATGCATTTTGACTTGCTCGCAATGTGTTCGATATAATGCTTGAATGCAATTTTCTTGCTAAACATCGCAAAATTAGTCTCCATTGAATCATGTTCTCATGTATTGCATCAATTTTGAATTTAGATGCCAAAAATTTGGGTGGAAAATGAAAAAAAAAATCGGGTCAGTGATATTGGGAAGAAGATGACAGAAACCGCCGAAGCGGGAAAATTTCGCAGAAGCGACATCGTTTCTGCGGGTGAAATTCTGCAGAAGCGGAAATTGGAAATATATAAAATAAAAAAAAATGTAGAAGCGAGAAAATTCCCGCAAAAGCGGAATCGCTTCTGCGGTTCAAATTCCGCAGAAGCGAAAACTGGGAAATTTTTGCAAAACCAGTAGCTTTGCAACTGTTGCTTCCCGGGCCCGTTCAACCTAATTTTTTGGCTCAATTGCAGTGTTTTGAATTGCTTAACATGATTCTATTGCCCGACTGATCTTGTGTTGATTTTTTGTAGGTGTTTCAAGTTAAAATGAATCCAAACACGAGCGGAACACAACGGGAAATTCAAGAAGAGATTGATGAGCCTTTTGATGAATCGCGCTTCATGTCAGCGTCGATATTTGGACGACCTCGTCACGAGAAAGATAATTCTTGAAAAGGGCATACATGAAGACAAGTTGGCAGAAAAACTTCCAGATTTCTATGCCCGGCTCGACTCATTAGGATGGTCTTGCTTCAAACCCACTCCTTTCAAAGCCAATGAGGAGTGGGTTCGTGAGTTTTATGCCAACCTCAAGCACACAAATTTTGACAGCCCACAATTAGTCATCAGAGGGAGATTGGTAAGGTTCGGGATCGAGCAAATAAATAACACCCTTGGCATTCCGAACTATCCGATAGAGCCAATGCAAGAAAAAGATTATTGTGAAAATGGAGCATGGCTTGTATCCAAACTCTTCCCTCTGCACTTGAGAGACAAATGGGGCAACAAGAGGAAAGGGCTCAAATCAACTGACTTCACTGTTGAGGCAAAGATGTGGCTATACATCCTGTGCAACAGAGTCTCTCCGTGCGAAAATGTTACAGATGTCTCCTACCCTCGATCATTGATTATTGCATGTCTATTGGACCACATTCCTGTGAATGTCGGATACTACATTCTGCGAGAGATGAGGGAGTACTTGAGAGATAAGGATGTAGGGATGATGTTCCCTTCACTGATCACTCAGCTATGCACCAGAGCAGAGGTTGAGGCACGTGGCACCGATCGGTGGCTACATGCTGACAAACCTTTTCATCCTTTGAGAGTGACTGGAGAGGGGAGCGTGGTCAAGAGCAAAAAGAGAAAAGTCACCACCACTACTACTGCTTCATATTCTTCACAGGCAGCTGCACAGGGACCATTCGGGATACTAAACTCCGAGCTTGCATCTATTCGGGAGTTAGTATCACAGCTTCCGAGTGGGCCCTCATCCTCCCATCCTGGGCCTTCATACTTCTCTAGTGACGAAATGTAGAGTTACTTGGATGCACAGAAGAGTCAAAATGAACATATTGAGAAGATGGCTGCATCCGTGACTAGATTGGAGGGGGCATACAGCACTTTGGCCAAGGCCCATGCCACCCTTCAGTTAGACTTTGAGAAGGAGAAGAAGAAGAACAAGAAGAAGGGCAAACTCATGATCAAAATGTGGAGAGGCATCAAGGCTATCTTCAAATGGGGAAACCCAGACAAGAAGATACCAGTAGAGGCCCAAGATGATAGCGAGGAGTATTCCTTCATGTCCGAGACTGCTGGTGATGGTGGTGATGATGATGATGAAGATGAGGAGACAGAGGATGATGGGGTCACGAGCACAGCACAACATTGATTAGCCATCCTCCCACAGTCTGCTAGTCTGATGCAGACCTCAGGGAGACCCTCAAACTATTTTATGCTTTATATTTGATATTGTGCAGTGAGGACACTGCAATGTTTAGTGGGGGTGCTATTGTACTGTATTCATGGTTTGAGATNTTTGGCTCTTTTAGTGATTCTTTTGCCCACTAGTTTGAATATTGCTCTAGATACCATTATTAGAAAATAAAATTGATCCGTCTTGATTAATTCATGTGCCATGTGTGTTAGTGTTTATTGAAATAAATCTTGTGTTTACTTCTATCATCTAAAACTTGCCCGGTTGGTCTTTCGATGCTAATGATAGTATGTTTGGTTGGAGGAATGATCTTAGCCATTCTTTGTTTTATTTACGAAAACCTCTTTAGCCTTTCAAGCCTACCCTTGCTTAAATAATATCACTAGTACCCTATTTGAGCCTTGAAACCTTTTTCTTTGACCAACTCATTACAAACCTTTGACCTTCTTGAAACATAATTCCCTCTTTTGAACCCGTCCCTCCTTGAACATTGAGAATGAGGCTAAAAGCCTAAGTTGAGGGTGTGGTGCTAAAGTAAAAATTGGTAAGGTTGTATATTGAGTGTAGGATCATATGCCTCAAAGTGTTCGTATTAAATAAATCAAGCTCCAAAAGAAAAATGTGTATTAAAAAAAAGAAAAAAAAAAGAGAATTGTTTGTATATATATATTATGGAGCCTTGAAGAAAATCAGAGAGGTATGTAAGGTGGTTCTATATTGGGAACTAGATGCCAATGAGGCTATGTGAGTTGAAGCGAATCAAAGTGCAAAAAGAAGGAAACTTGTGAGTAGTGTTCAAGGAGGGTGAAGTCACTTGTACCCAAATGTTTATCCAACCCTTCCCTAAACCTACATTACAAGCTTAAAAAGTCCTTACGGGACCTCCAACCGAACATTCTTGAATAAGTGATGAATTAAAATAAGGGCAAGCTTATGGTATGAAATGTTGTAACACTTGAAGTTCTTTGTGAGAGTGAGTGTTTTTGAAAAATTTGTCCCTTATGTTGTATTGTAAATATAGTGATTTTGGGGCTTTCTTTCTTGTGAGGGCACATAAATTAGGAAAGATTGGTGAAATTGAGTAAAGTGAGCATTTGTAGTGAACTAGTGCTTTTGAGTCACTTCTTGAGGCTTATTTTTATCACTTGAGTATTTTGAAACTTCCGTGCACGTTCTTGAAGTTGTTTATCTTTATGAGGGAGTCATTCGGGAAAGATGTGCATACTTGAGCCTAATTGTTAGTACCAACCAAATCCATTAGTATGGTGTTTAAATTGGAGAATGTGATATGTAAATAATAGCAATACCACTTGTGTTGTAAATGGTGAATCCTCATTGAAGTTTTGGTTTTGATTTGCTTGAGGACAAGCAAAAGCTTTAAGTTGGGGGTGTTGATGAGTGGTGATTTTACCACTCATTCTAGCCTCTTTTCCTTAGCTTTTATGTCCTTTTAATTATAAAATGAGGTTGTTTATGGTGATTATTGTTGGATTTTCAGGTACATGATGCTACGAGGTGATTTGAGTTGAATTGACGCGGAATTGAGCTAAAAAGAGTGAAACAGTGCAAAACTCCCAGTGATTCTGCTTCTGCGGAAGTTTGCTCGCAGAAGCGACCCCGCTTATGCGTAAATACGAACGCTTCTGCGGTTTAGGTATGGATTGAGAAATTCCGCTTCTGCGGAGGAAAAGGCGCAGAAGCAGTCACGCTTTTGCGAAGAGCGAACCTCTTCCGCGACATTGGCATCGCTTCTGCGGAGCTTTGCAGGATTTCCGTTTTCGCTTCTACGATGAGATCTCCGCTTATGCGGAGCCGTACCTGCGATGGTTCTTCCGCAGGTGCGGAAATCGAGCATCAGACCTGGGGCAGAATGGACATTTCATAATTTCTCATCCCAAATCATTTTTATACTCGTCCAAGCAGACATTTTAGAGATCTTTTGGCTTATTTTCAGTCCTCATAGACTAGAGAGAACATTTATTGAAGCTAGGGTTTTGCACACACACTTGGGTCTTGAAGATTGAAGCTTGTGGTTAAGATTTTCTTACCCATTTATGTTTATTTCATCATTTCCTTGCTTTGTATTGAATATTTAAGTGTGTAGTATTTATTTCTAACACTTGAACCTTGTTTATGGAAGTATTCATATTTAAAGTGTGGATTAAATACCTTGTTGTGCTTATGTATTGAATGATTTTTATATATTTATGAAGTGAGTTATTGTTACTTTAATTATTCTTGTTCTTTAATGTTTCCAAAGGGATTAGCTAACCCTAGGACTCGCCCATTAACTTCGAATTGATTTTGGGAAAGATAATTTGGGGTTGGGAAAGATTAATTAACAAGAACTTGAGGCGTTAACCCTCATTTTATAGATTCTACCTAGGGACAGGATTGAACTACTTGTAGCCATTCCGGGTGTGCTTAATCTTCTAATTGTTTTAGGGATAATTCAACTAGGAAGTCTTGTTAGTCTTCGAAAGAAGCTAATTAAGAATTATTATCCGTGGCTAATTAACATAAACTCGCTCATATTTGTAAAATCGTGAAATACATTGGATCGTTACTTGAGTGTAATTCCCGATGCAACCATACTTGTAGCCATTGATCATTTTACTTGCTTTCTAGGTTAGTTTACATTTCCGCATTTAGATATAAAACATTTTCAAAACCAAATTCTTATTGTTTGGCATTGCGCGATAAGCGATAATTTTCTTACATTCCTAATCGCCTACACATTGTTCTCTGTGGGATTCGACCCCGACTCATAGTTGGGTAAATTATATTGCATGCGACCGTATCTATTACTTTTTAGTAGTGGATTTGGATGTTATCACCTGTATATGTGTCTACACCAATGGGTGATTCTATTGTTGTAGATCGAGTCTATCGCTCGTGTGTGGTTATTATTGGGTATCTTGAGACCTGTGTAAATCTCTTACTTCTAGATATGGTTGATTTTAACTCCATATTGGGGATGGACGGATTATCCCCTTATCATGTTGTATTGGACTGTCACGCCAAGACTATGACCTTAGCGTTGCCGGGGTTGCCTCTTTTGGAATGGAGGGGAAATCTTGGTCATTCTACCAGTAGGGTTATCTCATATATGAAGGCTCGGCATATGGTTGATAAGGGATATTTAGCTTATTTGGCGTATGTTTGCGATTCTAGCGCCGAGGTCCCTTCTATGGATTTTGTGCCTGTTGTTCGTGAGTTTCCTGAGGTATTGCCTTCAGACCTGCCGGGGATGCCACCCGACAGGAATATCGACTTTTGGATTGATTTGGCTCCGGGCACTCAAAACATTTCTATTCCGCCATATCGTATGGCCTCGCCAGAGTTTAAGGAGTTGAAGGAGCAGTTGCAAGACTTGCTTGATAAGGGCTTCATTAGACTTAGTGTCTCGCCCTGGGGTGCGCCGATATTGTTCGTTAAGAAGAAGAATAGATCGATGAGAATGTGTATTGATTATCGATAGTTGAACAAGGTCATCATCTAGAACAAGTATCCATTACCGAGGATTGAATATTTGATTGACCGGCTTCAGGGTGCCAAAGTGTCTTTGAAGATTGATTTGAGATTTGGCTACCATCAGTTGAGGATTAGGCCATCCGATATCCCTAAGACAGCTTTTCACACTCGGTACAGGTATTAGGAGTTTTTAGTGATGTCGTTTGGGTTGACAAATGCCCCAACAACATTCATGGATCTAATGAACCGAGTGTTCAGGACTTATTTGTATTCCTTCGTGATTGTCTTTATTGACAATATTTTGATTTATTCCCGTAGCCGAGAGGAGCACGAGCAGCATCTTTGAGTCGTTCTTCAGACTCCGAGAGAGAGCCAGTTGTATGCCAAGTTTTCAAAGTACGAGTTTTGGTTGAGTTCAGTTGCATTCTTGGGCCACGTCGTATCAGTGGAGAGTATTCAGGTGGATCCGAAGAAGTATGAGGCAGTCAAGAACTTGCCTCGACCCACATCAGCTACAGAGATCCAAAGTTTCTTGGGTTTGGAGGGTTATTACCATCGGTTTGTGGTAGGGTTTTCATCTATATCAGCCCCGCTGACCAGGATGACCCAGAGGGTGCCCAATTTAGGTGGTCAGACGAGTGTGAGGCGAGCTTCCAGAAGTCAAGACAGCTTTGACTACGGCGTCGGTATTGGTATTGCCTACGGGTTCAGGGCCTTGTACAGTGTATTGTGACGCATCTCGTATTGGACTTGGTGCGGTGTTGATGCAGAATGGCAAGGTTATAGCATATGCTTTGTGGTAGTTGAAGATTTACGAGAAGTATTATCCAGTTGATGATTTAGAGCTAGCAGCCATTGTCCACGTGCTGATGATTTGGAGGAATAACTTATATGGCGTGTCATGTGAGGTGTTCACGGATCATAAGAGTTTGCAGTATTTGTTCAAGCAGAAGGAGCTCAATTTGAGACAGAGAAGGTGGTTGGAGCATATGAAAGACTATGATATCACCATCTTGTATCATTCGGGGAAGGCGAATGTCGTGGCTGATGCTTTGAGTAGGAAGTCAGTCAGTATGGGCAGTCTTGTGTATTTTCCGATCGGTGAGAGACCACTTGCTTGGATGTTCAGGCTTTGGCCAATCAGTTCGTGAGGTTGGATGTTTCCGAGCCCAGTCGTGTTTTAGCTTGTACAGTCGCTCATTCTTCATTATTTGAGCGTATCAGAGATAGGCAGTATGATGATCCTCATTTGTGTGTCCTTAGGGACACGGTGCCACACGGGGGTGCCAAGCAGGCTACAGTTGGAGATGATGGAGTTTTGAGGATGCAGGGTCGTATTTGTGTGCCTAATGTGGATGGACTTCGTGAGTTGATTCTAAAGGAGGCCCATAGTTCTCACTATTCTATTCATCTGGGTGCCGCTAAGATGTATCAGGACTTGCGACAGCATTATTGGTGGAGGAGGATGAAGAAGGATATTGTTCCGTATGTAGCTTGGTGTTTGAATTGTCAGCAGGTAAAATACGAGCATCAAAGACCTAGTGGTTTGTTTCAGAAGATTGAGATTCCTTAGTGGAAGTGGGAGCGTATCACTATGGACTTCGTTGTTAGACTCCCACGGACTCAAAGAAAGTTCGACGCGATATGGGTTATTATTGATAGGCTGACCAAGTCAGCGTATTTCATTCATGTGGCAGTCTCCTATTCTTCAGAGAGGTTAGCTGAGATCTATATCCGGGAGATTGTACGTCTTCATGGTGTGCCCGTGTCTACTATTTCCGTTCGAGGTACGCAGTATACCTCGCATTTCTGGAGGGTAGTTCAGCGTGAGTTGGGTACTCGGGTCGAGTTGAGCACAACATTTCATCCTCAGACGGACGGACAGTGTGAGCGTACCATTCAGATTTTGGCAGATATGCTTCGAGCATGTGTTATTGACTTTGGAGGTTCGTGGGATCAGGTCTTTCCATTATCGGAGTTTGCCTACAATAACAGTTACTAGTCGAGAATTCATATGGCTCCCTATGAGGCCTTATATGGTAGGCGGTGTCGATCACCAATTGGGTGGTTTGAGCCGGGAGAGGCTCGGTTGTTGGGAACGGATTTGGTACAAGATGCCTTGGACAAGGTTAAGATCAGTTAGGATAGGCATCGTACAGCTTAGTCGAGGAAAAAGAGTTACGCCGACCGCAAGGTTCGTGATGTGGCATTCATGGTCGAAGAGCAAGTGTTGTTTCGGGTTTCGCCCATGAAGGGCGTGATGAAATTTGGGAAGAAGGGCAAGCTAAGCCCTAGATTCATCGTTCCTTTTAAGATCCTCGATCGAGTGGGAGAGGTGGCTTATAGACTTTCGTCGCCACCGAGTTTATCAGCTGTTCATCCAGTGTTTCATGTGTCCATGCTTCAGAAGTATCACGACAATCCATCCCACGTGTTAGACTTCAGCACTGTCAAGTCGAACAAGGATATGACCTATAAGGAGGAGTCGGTAGCTATTCTAGATCGACAGGTTCGTTAGTTGAGATCAAAGAATTTCCCCTCAGTTTGTGTGCAGTGGAGAGGTTAGCCTATTGAGGCAGCAACCTGGGTGTCCAAGTCCGATATGCGGAGCCGTTATCCTCATCTTTTCACCGACTCAGGTACTTTCTATGTCCGTTCGAGGACGAATGGTTGTATTAGAGGTGGATAATGTGATGACCCTAAAGGTCATCTCTTGTTTTAGAAGTCAAAACTGTGTTTCGAGGCCTTAAAACCCTCTCTTGGTCTCACCTCGATTTGCGTGCGCAGTATGGGCGCGTTTCCGAAAAGCTTTTATGTGAAATTTTAGAAATATAATGAAATTGGCCTTTAAAATTAATTAAAGTTGACTTTGGTTAGCATTCTTGGTAAATGGACCCAGACACGTGATCCGACGGTCCCGTAGGGTCCGTAGTAAAATATGGGACTTAGACGTATGCCCGGAATCGAATTCCGAGGTCCCAAGCCCGAGAAAAGAATTTTTTAAAGAAAATTGTTTGTTGGAAAATATAAAGGCTTTTTGAAACGAAATAATGCATGTTCTTGATGGTATCGGGCCCGTATCTTGGTTCCGGAGCCCGGTACAAGTTTAAAATAATAAATAAGTCGAATCTGTGAAATTTGGTAAGATTCAGAATTGATTTGGTATAAATCTGACCTATAGTTGAGAAAATTGAAATTTCAATGTTTTGAAGAATTTCATGAATTTGAGGTTGAATTTTTAGTTGTTGATGTTATTTTTATCATTTGATCGCACAAGCATGTCCGCATGATGTTTTTAGACTTGCGTGCATGTTTAGTTTGGAGCCCCAGGGGCTCGGGTGAGTTTTGGATAGGCAACAAAGTGAATTTGGACTTAGGAGAATTGGTGGTCTGTTGCAGATGTGTAGCAGGCCTCTGGTCTCGCAAATGCGAGATCAAGCATCGCAATTGCGATGTAAGCAGGGGTCGTAAATGCGGTACTTTTGTCGCAAATGCGAAGAACCCAGGGCCAGCCATTGCTCGCAAATGCGAAGTCTTCAGTATATGTATACAAGTCCCAAATGCGACGATTTCCTCGCAAATGCGAAGGAAGCAGGACTCGCAAGTGCGACATATCCTTCGCAAATGCGAAGGTAGCAGGGTCCTTAAGGTATCGCAATTGCGAACCCTGGTCGCAATTGCTACATCAGAAACCTGTTAAGTGGAATTTCAGACGGGATTTCAACTTTTTTTACAACTTTTCAAATCCTAAAACATCTTTGGGCGATTTTTCAAAGGCACAAACTCTTCCTAATCATTACTAAGTAATTTATAACTTATTTTCTTCAATCTATAACATCTTTTTACATGATATCAATTCAAAATCAAGGGTTTTTCATGGGGAATTGGGTGTTTTTGGTTAGAAGTTAGGATTTCCAAATTTTGGGGATTTGGACCTCGATTTGAGGTCCGATTTCAAAATAAATTATATATTTGAGTTCGTGGGTGAGTGGGTGATCGGGTTTTGGTTCGAACTTCAGTTTTTGACCAAGCGGGCCCGGGGTCGATTTTTAACTTTTTGGAAAAACAATAGGATACCTATTTTCATGCATTAGAATTGGTTTATTTAGCAATTATTGATATTGTTAAGTAATTTGTGGCTAGATACAAGCGAATTGCAAGTGCATCCGAGAGGTAAACCGGTAGTAGAAGCTTTGTTTGTTTGTGGAATCGAGGTAAGTGTTTGGCTTAACCTTAGCTTGAGGGAATAGGAGTTGTGGTCTATTTGCTATGTGTTTGTATCGAGTACGACGTATAGGTGTGGTGACGAGTATCTATACGTTTGTGGCAAGCATGCCCGTGAGTCTTTTACCATGATTGTTGTGATCTATTATGTATCGTTATGCTCAAATTGAGGATTATTAATGTTGAACGAAACTTATGAAAGTTTCTTGGTTATTGACTATTGTTGAGTATTGACTCAAATTGAAGTTTAATTTTGTAAAAAGATTGTTGAAATGAGATTGTTTATAGCTGAATCCCTTGCCGGGACGTTTGTTGATATTGTTGATTCCCTTGTCGTGATAGTATTGTTGATATTGTTGATTCCCTTGCCGGGATATGATTGTTGATATTGTTGATTCCATTGCCGGGACATATTGTTTTTCTGTTGTTTGGGTGAGGACGAGTGTAAAGCACGAAGGGTGATGTCGTGCATGTTATTGTGAGAGAGTGTAAAGCACGAAGGGTGATGCCGTGCAGATATTATGAGTGTTAATGCACGAAGGGTGATGCCATGCCATTATTTGAGAGTTAATGCACGAAGGGTGATGCCGTGCCTATATTGTGAGGTAATGCACGAAGGGTGATGTCGTGTCATGATTATGTGAGGTAATACACGAAGGGTGATGCCGTGTCGATTTTGTTTATTTATATGGTGAGGACGAGAGTAAAAGCACGAAGGGTTATATCGTGCATGTTTTACCACTTCGTTATTCTTGTTGCATTATATATGATGTTCATTGTGTTTCCTTAATGATGTTTCCGTATTGCTTTACTGTTAGAACCTGATGTTTCCCCCCAGCATGTCCCATTCCCTTTTTATTCTGTTGATTTCTGTTGTTATGTTTCTACTTGTATATGATTTAACTGCACATGTGGATATGATTGTCGTTACCTAGCCTAGTCACTACATCGCTGAGGTTAGGCTCGACACTTACTCAGTACATGGGGTCGGTTGTACGGATACTACACTCTGCGCTCTTTTGTGCAGATTTCGGTACCGGACCGAGTGAGTAGCTGAGGTAGCTGTCTTCAGTTCAGGGAGACTCAGGTAGATCTGCTGGTGTCCGCACAGCCTAAAGTCCCCTTTCTCTGTTTAGCTTTTTTGCTGTCTCTTTTCATTCCGAGAATAGTTGTACTCTTCTTTCCAGACTTGTATTTGTAGTAAAAATCTTAGTTGTTCGTGAATGTGTGACACCAGATTCTTGGGTAGACATGTATTGGAGTATTTGGATTTAATTTAACTCTTCCGCATTTATCATCGATTTTACTTTAGTTTATGTTTATAACTGTTGGGGTTGATTGTTATTGTGTAGAACCGTAATAGTTGGCTTGCCTAGCTTTCACGAGTTGGCGCCATCACGACTCCCGAGAGTGGGAAATCCGGGTCGTGATATTAGAAATCATGCCTATAGGGTTCTTAATTGATTGATATGCTAGTGTTATACTTGCTTATTTAGTATACATTCCTATAAGAGTTAAAACTAGTTTCAATCACTAAAGGTAGGAATTATGTCTGTTGGGCAATTACCATCTGCGCTATGCGCTAAAAGTAGGCTTTAAACACTGCCTCATTGAAAACTATTAGAAAGCATGCCTATAGGAATAATTGAGTAATTCTGAATATCTCTCATTGCTTGTCATTGCCTAACACTGAGTAAATCACCTAGATTAGCATGCCTACATGTTTAATTGCTTATACTTATTGGGTAGCAGGAGATGATAGTTTGTGCCCGCTGAATAAATGTGTAACACCCTATCTTGAGGGAGTTACAAAGTATTATTTATGTTGCACGGGGTGATCCTTTAGGCTAAAAATTTAGGACCCCCCCCCCCATTTTGCCTTGCAATCAATTATATGTGTTTAATGATGAACTTCCCATATTCCTTGTTTACTTACCTCTGATCACATAGACTAATTCATATAATTAAGTTCGGCCGGGTCCCACAATTGTGGACCTCGAAAAGTGCCTAACACCTTCTCTTAGAGGTAATTTCGAGCCCTTACACAATCTTTGGTGACGCAAACTGGTTAATTAAAGTTATCTGCAAATAGGTGCCCCAACGCACCTTAATCTATTAGGTGGCGACTTTCTCTTTTAACACCCTTCCTTAAAAGAGTTGTCACATGTCGAAACCCAATTTCGCGAGAAAAAGGAGGCTCGACAGTGACTCTGAGCATTTTCCGATTGTAATGGGGTTACACCAAGGTTCTAAGCTCAATCTGTTCTTATTCGCCCTGGTGATGGACCATATTCAAGGGGAGGTGCCATGGTGCATGCTATTCACCGATGAGATAGTTTTGATTGATGAGTCGTAAGCCGGTGTTCATAAGAGGATGTGAGTTTGGAGATATACTCTTGAGTCTAAGGGTTTCAAGCAGAGCAGGACGAAGTCGAAATACTTAGAGTGTAAGTTCAGCTCTGAGCCAGGGGTAGTGGGTGTGGATGTGAGGCTTGATTCATAGGTCATCCCAAGTAGAGGAAGCTTCAAGAATCTTGGGTCAGTTATCCGGGAGGGGGGGGGGGGAGATCGACGAGGATATCACACATCATATTGGGGTAGGATGGATGAAGTGGAGGACAACATATGGAGTCCTGTGTGACGAGAGTGCCACTGATACTTAAAGGTAAGTTCTATAAAGCGGTGGTTAGACCTTCCATAATGTACGGGGCTGAGTGCTGGTACGATAAAAACTCACATATCCAAAAGATGAAAGTAGCAAAAATGAGGATGTTGAGGTGGATGTGCGGGCACACTAGGATGGATAAGATTACGATTGATGATATTCGGGAGAAGGCGCACGTGGCTCCCATTGATGACAAAATGCGAGAAGCTAGGCTCAGATTGTTCGGGCTTGTTCAGAGAAGAAGCCCAGATGCTCTAGTAAGGAGGTGTGAGCGGCTGGTTGTGGAGGGCACGAGATGAGGTAGAGGGCGGCATAAGAAGTATTGGGAGAGATGATCGGGCAGGATATGGCGAGGCTTCAGATTTCCGAGGACATGTAACTTGATAGAAAGATGTGGAGGTCCAGTATTAGGGTTGTAGGTTAGGAGGTAGTTGAGTCTTTTCTTATTTTATACCTTTGTGAGTCTAGTGTGGTAGGGTTTTTTTCTTAGATAGCTAGTGGCAGTGTTGTGTCTTACTATTTCGCATTTTAGTGTAGGACCTATATACCAGCTATCACTTTTGCTTTGCATCTTTATTCTGGATTTCATGTTATTCCTATTTTTCCTATGATTTACGTGGTGGTACTAATCTTGTCGTCTTTTGTCTTTTTGTTTTCTGGAGTCGAGGGTCTTTCGAAAATAGCCTTGCTACTCCTTCGGGGTAGGACTAAGGTCTGCTTACACACTACCCTCCCTAGACCCCACTAGTGAGATTTGAATGGTTGTTATTGTTGTTCTACTATGTCTACAGAGCCTCTAATAGATAAAAAAGAGTATTATGATAGTGCCGGCAACAAGGCCCCGGCTATAACTCAAATACAAGACATAAGGAACAAAAGATACATGACCCCAAAATGAAATGGGGCTCACCAAATCTTCTGGGAAGAGGCTGTACCGCTATCACTAATCAGTGCCGCCTGTTGTGGAACCAACTGTATCAATTAAAGATACAGCGCCCCCAGAATAAAGGGACGTTAGTACAGCCGAATAGTACTAGTATGTATAACTAATAACCATCTCATTAGAATGAACAATAGCACAAGAGGGAATAATTATGAAATCAATAGAAATCTTAGACCATACCATAGCATATAATTAAGAATCACATAAGCTTTCAAGTAATTGCCATGAGTTTAGGTTGGGAGGTCTTGAGTAGCAATCATAATTCACAATACCACTGTATCCTTACACAGAGTCCGATCACGACCCGATCGGCTAGGCCATCTCTTTTGAGACATCAACCACAATCAAAATTTCAATAAAAATTTCCCGCACAATCACCACCATGTGTGCGGCATGGCGTCCGATCACGGCCCGATCAGCTAGGATGTCTCGCCGAGACATTACCATTTTCTATCAATCATCTCATTTCATACTTCTTTTACGTCTTTCAATTCATCGGCACTAGTGGCCACAAATGTTAAATCATACTTGGCACTTGGCCGTATTTCATAATTCGAGTTATGTTCCTCATTCCACATTATTATCCTCATTAATAACGACAACGCTTTTTATTAAAGACTTTGATTACACACGTGAGCAATTTAGAAACTAAGGCATATATAGACTTTTCACACAATTTGGCAATCATTATTCGAATTTGACTTGAAGTCTAGGAATTTCTTTGCACATATTCCACATTTTGAAAACATCCTCAAATAATAAGATAACATGATAAAGGCATTGGAATACATATTACACATATATTATTCAATGCAAGCAGATTCGAAATAGCAATTTTCTATAACAATCAATTTGGCACTTATGCCGATTGCATGAACACCAAGGGATTCAATTCTAAGAAGAGGGGGTTTAGCCATACATACCTCAACTGAGCTTCCTTAAACTCTAAAATGTTCCGGAATTCTTAGCGACCTCAATCTATTTTGGAAATATAACAATTTGAACGAAAATTAGGAAGATGATCATAGTTCTAGCTCATTTAAGAATTTTATCAAACACTAGGTGTGCATTAACCCACAACCCATTCTTTACCATTTTTAGCTCAATAATGTTTCGACACCCTTTGATAACACATGCAAGAAAAATAACAACTCTAATACCCACGAATTTTCTTGATAATTACCCATCATCAGTAAATATTCAAAATTAAGGGTTAGGGTTTAGAATCTTACCTAAAGGATGAAGACCTAATGAGTTTTCCTTGTTAATCTTCAAAGATTTCAGTAAGAATTGATGGACGGTTTGTTGAAGATCACTCTCTCACAGTAGGGCACACTCTCTCACTCTAAAAGTATCAGATTTTAGCTCAAAATGACCCATTGCCTGTATTTAACAAAGTATGGTTGGGTAATAAGAACCCAAAAATGAAGCTCTAGAATAGGTTTTGCGGTCGCATATATTGATTATGCAAACCGAAAAAGGGTTCGCAAAATGACTCTTGGAACTAGCAAAAATAGCCTGGGTATGCGGTTCTTATGCAGCCCGCATACCTGTTCGGTGGACGCCCAATGCACTGTAGACCTGTTATGCGACCGCATAGTTGACCGAAAAAGGGCATCAAAAACTCTCCCATCTCTGATTCACTCTGCATACGATGGTTGCATGGTGGACCGCATCATCGCCTGGTTCTACCAAAACTTTTCCTTTACTCCCCAGTGCACCATACAACCCAAAAAGTCTGTACCTCAGCACAACGAAATCCTCAGTTTTTAGGTGAATTTTTTACGGGGCCTTACAGGTCTATCCCCTTTGAGGTAAGTATCTTTCCTAACTTTGTGTGGGGGAGCTACCCCTTTAGGATTTGTGTCCTTGGTGCTAATTGTGTCATGTGATGTCCGCGTACGCGAGGTGTGACGATTGCGTGCTCGGGCTTATTTGTGGAAGGTTGACCTTTAGGGTTGTTAAGTTCTTATGTTCATTAGATATGAAGTTTTTTTGTTTTGTTTTGTTAAATCGCCCATTTACTAGTTTTACCTCTACGTGTTTTAATTGGTATTTATTTGCTTCATGTTCCACCCTTATTGCCTATTTGACTCTTGTGTCTCTTAACTGAAGTTGAAGCCTCTTCGATTGCCATGCTATCCTTTCCTAATTGCTTATCCTTAAGTGAAATTATTATTATCTCTTCTGTAATTGTCTATCCTTAGTTGAGGTCATGATTATCTTTTCCGTTGCTTATCCTTAATTGCAATTGTTGTATCTCTTTCGTGATTCCTCAACCCTAAATGAAGTTAGTTGTCCTTTATCATAGTTGCCTCATCCATATTTGGAATTATTGACTCATGTTATCTCCCTTGTAGTCGAATTGTACTTTTGTGGAATAATTGTTACATATTATTTCCCCCTTGTTGAGCTATTCTTATTGTGACTAGTATTCTATATTGTGTTTATTATTAGTGATCTCATTCTACCATTTCAATGTGTTCCAAAGCTCTTGACTTGATTTACTTATCGTATTCTCGTGTATTATTATTGTTGTTGCTATTGTACTCAGTTTGTTGAGCTGATGGCTATGCGCAGTTGTGGTATTGAAACTATTTAGAGGAAGTGTTGTGTAATATGCGCACATGTTGTGAAGATTATTCTAATGTGTTTTTGTGTTTTTGGCAAATGATATTGTTGGGAGGATTTGTTCGGGTGTTTGAGGTTTTTGCCTTGCTATTGTTACTATCGATGTTGCACATGCGGCGTGACAAGGCGGGCTATATCTGTGTCTTTGCGCATATGGTGAGACAATGTGGGAACATTACTATGCGCGTGTGGCGAGAGAAGGCGGGCCTTTACTTTATTATTGCGCATGTGGCGAGACAAGGTGGGTATGTCGATGATTAAATTGTGATGATCTGTGATGACATGGGCATTGTTGTTGTTGATATTTGTGTAGTGACGTGCGTAAACTTGTGTGAGTTTTACCTTGTGCATATCATGGGGATCATTTCTCATGTGCCCTCATTTCCTTCTCTCACTCATTGGCCTGAACTATGATAGTTCATTAGTTATTTTTTTTTAGTTTAATTACTTTAGCATCACTACTTTTAGGTTTAATCCTTGATTAGATAATTAGGATAGGCTAATTTAGTTAATAGTTAATCACAAGTCCTCATGGGTTCGACATCAGACTTTTAGTCACTTTATTACTTGATGACCGCATATACTTGCGTGTGTGTTTGGCCACAATAAGTTTTTGGCGCCGTTGCCGGGGACTTAGAATTAGCTATTTTTCTAGATTAGACTTTTAATTTTATCTTTATAGGTTTTCTTTTTTTTTCTTTTTGTATATATTTTTATTTTTATAACTACTTGAATTTTCTCTTAGTGTATTTCTAGTTCTCTCAACATGACATTTGGGGATGAAATATCCGGAGGTAATGTTATTGATGAAGACGCTTGGTTTATCAAAGACATATATGGTCCGTCTTTTTGGTCTTGTCATGACCTGAACTCTAGGAGGTATGAATTTGAACATGGGAGTAAGGTTGGTATTGGGATGGATATTCTCGATTAGGCAAATATGCGGAACGACGTTGTCTTCTAACAACGTTGGTAAATGATTGGTCTAAGGAGAGAGATGATCTTACACATAAAATTGATAATTTTAACTTGGTTGTGCATAACTTAGATGCAGATTTGAGTGCGAAGGTTGATGCGTGTAACGCTCAACAATTTAATGATGAGTTGTGTGAAGCCGAGAAAAATCTTCTAGACTAAATTGAGGAGTTGTTTACCGTGAAAATGGTAACAACTAAATTTGTAAATGGGATTCTAAAAATACGTGATCTATTCCCGAGCTAGTTGTTAAAGCAGTTAATGCTTAGAACATGAAGTATTATGATGAAATGCGAGCTAAAACGAGGCAGTAATCAAACCAAAGGGGCCCGTTGCCCGTATGCAAGGCCGACCGATGGGGACCTCGGGGCCAAGGCTTGAACCGATCTCGAGCTACCAGGGCAATCGGGAATGGGATAAAGGCAGAGATATGATTAAGCAAGGATCTATACTGCCAATATTGGACAATATAGTGAAGAACAAATAACAAAACGATAAATGCTAAGGCGGCCTCGGGCCAATGAGAATGAATAACTTAGAAGAAAAGAGAGAGAGAGAGAGAGAGAGAGAGAGAGAGAGAGAGAGAGAGAGAGAGATATTATTGCACTTGAGTAGGACAATTGGAGAAATGGAGCAACATCAGTCCCTTACAAGGTGGGGCGAGTCCCCTATATATAGGAGGGGAGACTCGGCTACAAGTATGTGGAGATTAATTACAAAGTACGCTAATGGGATGGCTTGACATAATGCCTCAGCATAGGCTCTGGATGGGCTGGGCCTGTCAGACGTAGCCATGTGCCTAGGGGGCTTCCCCCTCTGTCCTGGCTTCGTTCTTCTTTTCCTCCGAGTCGGGCTTCGACGAACTCCGAGGTCGAGAACTCGATCGCGGCCTCCCGCCCTCGGGGTCCCGGGGCATGCTTCCGAAATGTCCTGATAGTGAGAAATCAAGTCTTCTGATTTTGCCGCGTACAGATAGTCTCCGCCTTTCCCATACCGAAGTGATGGGAAATGATTCTGACACTTGACTCCTCGAGCTCCTTTCGGCGATGCCATATGCGACCCTTGGCATAAGTTTCGTGGTGATTGGACATCCACGGGCTCGTGCTTTTCGACCTCATTTATTGCACTCCCTGATTCTTGCTTCCCAAGGTACAGGTACCACCGTCGGTTCGGTTTTCCATGGATGCATTAACTGCGCCCGTCGGTCAGTCTTCCAAAGCCTAGATGACCGTGTCGTAATCCCCTATAAATGGGAGTGCATTGGCTTTGTTTTTCCTATCTCAATGCTTCTGTTGGCTTGCTTGCCTTTTCCTTCTTATCATCTTCTATTACCCTTGAACATCATGTTAGGGGCTTATAAACTTAAGGCCGTTTGGAGGAGTTCCATTAGACTGCTCGTGGCCTTCTGTCGGGGCCTCCCTTTGTTGAACATAAGCGTGTTGTCCCGCTATTGATGTGGTCGTTGGTATGCTGGCCCTTGCTGCTGGCCCGAGGTGATGAGGGACGGGGAGTCGATCCCTCCCTTATTTACATAGTCGTTCGGATTATGCACTTCTTCTCAAAAGGGGGCTCGGATTATACACCGCTGCTCACCTTCATACCCCGGCTCGATGTTGTACTCTACTCCGAGTTGGGGGCTTGTACGGTTGGACGTCCCAAGAAGTGGATTCAAAGTAGCCGTGCAAGCGGGACCGAGGATTGTTCGGTCTGCTGTCTCCTCGAGGCTTCCTTGGCCAAAGAGGAGCCCGCCTGGAGAACAGAGGCATTTATTTCAAGTTTTAGCAATCAGGAGCCCGCCTGGAGAACAGAGGCATGTATTTCAAGATTTAGCAGTCAGGAGCCCGCCTGGAGAACAGAGGCATATATTTCAAGTTTTAGCAATCAGGAGCCCGCCTGGAGAACAGAGGCATATATTTCAAGTTTTAGCAGTCAAGAGCCCGCCTAGAGAACATAAGCATATATTTCAAGTTTTAGCAGTCAGGAGCCCGCCTGGAGAACAGAGGCATAGTTTCAAGTCTTAGCAGTCAAGCATCATTCGGAGAAAGGGAAAAACATCTCAGATCACAATTCAAGTCAGCAACAAAGGAGGCTTGCGGAAAGAATGCGAGTCAACAGTTCGAGACGACCAGCAGAAGTTGGTCACAATCCAAAATAATAAAGAAAAAGAAAAAAAAATAAAGGCAAGAAGTTAATCCAAATGCAGAAGTTGATGAAAGATGTGGCTTCTCAAGACATGGTTGAGGTCATAAGCACTACATGTTCGGTCTTGATCCGAAAATCTGAAGAAGAACGAGCTAGCACCTACAACTAGCAAGCGTCAAGGTTCAAATCTAAAGTCTGCATGAAGAACCATTCAAGACTCAAGATCAAGCTTCAGAAGACTTATAGATAGGAATCTTGTAACTTGTAGTTGACAAGCTTAGCTAGTCTTTTTCATTTATTTTGATTTTTGATGTAATAACAGGACCGCGGACCGGAACCTCGGCGGAACGGCACCTCGACTAGCTCTCCACCTCGGCATACTCCATCATCTCACTCACTTCTGAACTACACGTGGCCTGATTCCTTTATAGCCAAGGATATGTAGGCAGCTCAGATACCAGGGCTCGGTCACATTCTCCTTCCTCTTAGTTTTTGCTCTCCTTAAATAAGGGTCGGGTCAAAAAACCTGTCTAGTCATTCTTTGTCTGAAAACTCTTCGCGTTTCCAGTCAAAGAGGGGCAGCTGTTGACATGTGTTTTGACCCTCCCCGAAATTTTACCCATTTTAGCATGTAAATATTTAGTTTAGGCCTAATATCGCCATTTCAACTAATTTTTACTATTTTACTTTACTTTATTACAAGAAAATGAAAAATTACAAAAAATAGGTTTATTAATATTTTATAGTCATTTTTAATCTTAAAAAAAAAATTACCAAAATAGTACCCTATCTTTATTTTTATAATCTTGAAAACACAAAAAAAAGTAGTTTTAATGTTTTATAGTTTAGTTCAATTAATTAAAATTAGTCTTATATTTTTATATTATAATTGTACATAATTTTAGAAGAAAGAATTAGTTTTAGGTTGGTTTATCCCGTTTTTATAAATCTTATAGTCCATTTTTTAGTCTTTGGCTCAAAATCCCTAGCCCATAGTTCCTAGGCCCATACCCCTAACCTAATCCCTACCCTATATAATACTACCTACACCACAAACACACCCTACACACTAAAAATATACAATCAGGCAATACACAACAAGAAAAAGACGCCGACAATCTGAAAAAAATCTGAGCGCCGCAAAACAGGGACCCTTCCCCATCGTTCTGCTACAACCAAATGACAACCCCCCGTCTTCTTCTCTAACACAAGAATCAGCCAGCAGCCATCGCTCCCTCACCCATCTTCCTCGCTGTCATAGACGAGAAAAGCACACACAAAACAAAGATTGTGATTTTTGGTTCGTCAAAGTTCGATTCGAATCTGGACTGTTGTTTTGCTCGGTTAAATTGCTTGTTTTCGTTTCGAAGTCGATTATTCTGGCCTAAATAGAAAGAGTCGTTGGAGGTTCGAAGGTTCCGTCTTGGTTTCCGGTCGAGTCTGTCCGTGTCCAGCTTCCATGACCTTCATTAGGACTGATTCTGTCGTCATTTTCGGCAATTAGGTATGTAAATAATCATCTGTTTTTTTTTACTTCAAAACTATGAATGAAAAATATGAATTATTAAAGCCATATTCCTGACTGATTTCATAGATGCACGATTGAATCTGATTATGGTTTCATTTGTTTTAATTTGTCGCTCATTTTGGCATGAATGTTAAACTGGAATTAGTCTCTGTTTAAGTGTAGTTTGTTTGATGCTCTGTTAGGCCTGTTTGTGAAATAGTGATGCTACTGTGGTTTGAAATTTCTAGTTCATTTCTTCATTGTTAGTTGTAGAAGTGTTTCTATTGATCTAGTAGTTTTGGCATTTTGGAATATTGGTTGGAGGAATTTTACTGTTGCATATTAATCGTTTGATGCATGCACAATGTACTACATGGAACGTGATTTTCCTATAAATGATCCATGTTGATGATAGTGAAATGGCTTTATATATATGCCTCATCTTGTATTATGTAGTTCCAACGCTAAAGGATTCCAATTTGTGGAAGCATTCTCTAATTTCGGGCTTCATCGGTAATATAATAAGTTTGGATTCATCTATTTTTGCTTATAACAATTCTTTAAGTCATGATTTTATAATGAAGCTCATATTTGGAATAAATAATTCGTGAATATCCGTAGTTTGCTTTAGTTGAGTACGATCCTTTGAAATTAGAATCGAGGTGTGCCATTAGTTGAATTTTCCATGGCCCTCGCAAACTTGAAAGTGCATAGTTGCTTTAGGCGTGCTATTTAAAAATTACTTCCCTAAACTCTGGTGTGCATTTATCTGACCCAAATCCAAATCTCAACAACGTTAGATGAAATGTGTCGTAGACTGCGGGTGCATTTATGTGACGTGGTTCAAGACGTGTTTTATATGACGTTGAATCTTTTCCTAAAATATTAAATAAAAGCGGTTATAAAGTTAAAATTAGCACCATAAGTTAAAACATGTATTAAAATCAGATTTTTAAGCCAATT
>NC_031990.1:92904379-92909032 GCF_001879085.1 Nicotiana attenuata | reverse complement strand
TCGAGATTACATTTTTTACGACGTTGCAAATTACTTATAAAAAATAAACAATAAAAAGCGGGTTAACTAATAAAAGGCACATAAGTTAAAATATGTACTAAAATTAGATTTTTAGCCCATTATAATAATTTAAGCGACCGTGCTAGAACCACGGGATCCGGGGGTGCCTAACACCTTCCCTCGGGTCAACAGAATTCCTTATTCAGAATCTCTGGTTCGCAGACTCCAATTGGGAAGTCGAAATTTTTTCTCGATTTGGGATTCAAAATTAAATCGGTGACTTGGGACACAAAAAGTCAATCTTATCCCAAGTGGCGACTCTAAAATCAAACAAATGATCCCATTTCGAATAATGTCACTTTAAATGGAAAAACTCCCTTATACCCATTTATCCTTCGGGGTAGGTGTGTAAAAAGGAGGTGTGACAGCTCTGGCGACTCTGCTGGGGACTGAACCCGGAATTTTGGTTCAGGGTTCAGAATTCGAGCTTAGATATATTATTGTATTTGGCTTTATCTGATTTTCCTACATGTTTCATGCTAAATGTGCAAAATGTTGCTTTTTACCGCTTTGATATTATCTGGATTGTATATAAACTGTGGCGAAACCCTTCTCTTCTCACCTCCGGGAATGTGCTCACTGGTGGAGACTCCCTATTCTGTTAGTGTCAATACCTTGAAATAAGAAAGAGGCCGGACAAGTTACTAAGCCGGATGGCCTTTTGGTTCCCGGTACGTAGCCCCCTCCTCGACTCGAGTTGTCCGCTCGGGTACACAGTCTAGAACATATACCCAGGTTTTGAACCTAGAATAACTTGACCTCATGCCGGATCCCTAGTAGGAACGCTTATCTGCATCACGTGCATTTTGACTTAGGGGACTCAACACAGGGGTTGTGTCCGTCTAGGACAGGTGTACCCGGAATAATGGACCATCCTGCTGCATCCTATGTGTGCATTTATCTGTTTGGGACCTGCATGCTGACCGGCTTTGAATATTTGGGAGAAAGTGGAAAAACCAAAAGAGAAAATAGCGATATAGAGAGTTAAGTTCCTATATTAGAAAAAAATCAATGTCCAAGTAGTGCCGAAATGCTGCAGAATTTTTGAAAATGAAAAAAAGAGAAGAAAGTTCTTTTTAGTTTGCCAATGGAAAAGAGAAACAAAAGAGTTTTATTTTCATTAGTTTATTTTATTTACCATTGAAAAGGACTGCATAAAAAAAAAAGAATCTTGCTTTCAGAAATAGTGTATTTGCCAACAAAAACGAAAAAAAGTCTTGTTTTCAAAATAGTTAGATTTATTTGCCTGAACTACGCTGGTTTGATTCTCACTGGACGTGAGATACGTAGGCAACCCTCATCGGGTCCAACCTCTCCTTTTCAAAAAATAGCCAAAAATGCCAAAATTTTTAATTTCATCATGAATAAGTCGGGTGCCGCCATTCTTGTTTAAAATAAGCCGAATGTCCCCAAAAGGGCGCCGGAAGGCTGTTTTTGCAAGAACAGCCACCCTGAGTCATTTTTAACGGTTAGCAGGCACAACCTTATGAAGTGCTGAAAGGCCGTATCCGCAATACCGGCTGTTTGTTTAAATTGGAAATTTGAACAGAGATTGTGCCATTTTTCTCTTTTAGGTCAAAATAAGTGATTAAAATTACTTTAATAAATGTGCAGGATGAGCACGACTAAAAATGAATTATTTTAAATCATGCATAAAATCCCTTTGGAGTTACGTCTGTGGTGGAACGATTTAGGCGGAGAAGGGCAAGATGCAGTCAAGAAACATTTGAAAGGGCTTACCGGTTTGCTCGATATTGCGCCTCAGGGAGATATTATTAGAGCACTTGTTACATGTTGGGACCTAGAACATAATGTGTTCCATTTTTCAGACTTTGAGCTTACCCCGACATTAGAGGAAATAGCCGGCTACATTGGAAAGGATGAGGTTCCGTTGAGGCATAAATACTTGGTTGCCCCCAGAGTGGTAGCCGTGCACAGATTTCTAGACTCTTTGAAGATAGTCAGAGCCGTCCATAACACAGATTTGGCAAATGGCTTTTGTACTCTTAAGTTTCATATATCAGCGATACGGCCATATTGGGGGGTTCAACAACCCAGAAAGTAAGATATGTAGCAAAGGAAACCGCCAAAAGTGGGAAGAGCATCGACGTTTCGCCTTTATGGTAGCTTTCCTGTGGCTTCTGGTATTTCCAAGGAAGGATGGGAACATTGACATAAAAATAGCTGGGGTCGTCAGCACGTTAATTACTCAAGCCAAAAGTACACTGGCACCTATGATATTGGCTGACATCTTCCGTGCTCTTACGGCTTGCAAGGCCGGGAAAGCTTTCTTCGAAGGGTGCAATCTATTGTTACAAATGTGGATGATCGAACATCTGTGTCCTCGCCCTCAGTTTTTGAGCTATGGGTCTCCAGACAAAACATGCATAGAAGAGTTTTACACGAGGATTAAAGGGGTTGAATTGCCAGAAGGAGTCACCGGTTGGACAACATATTTTCGGTCCCGCACTGCTAGCCAAATAGAGTGGACACTGGGATGGTTACCCGTTGATGAAATCGTATACATGCCGGCAGCTCAACCACATTTCCTTCTGATGGGGCTTAGAAGCATTCAGCCTTACGCCCCGTATAGAGTGTTGAGGCAGCTGGGAAGATGTCAGATAGTACCCAAGGATGATGATCTTAGTTTGCAAGTGGTTGAGATTGGCCCTGATGGCCAGTTTCCTGAAGCAATGGTCCGTCAGGTCTGGAGCGAATGTCAGTATTTGACGGCAAACACTTGTGCTCGAGATCGAGCCAAAGGAGAAGTGTCGCCTGATTATCAGGCTTGGTATAGAAGGGACGCTGCATTCGGAAGACCGGCCAAACGACCTCACATCCAGGAATTTGTTGAATCAGCACGAGAACAGTGGGATTGGCTAACTAAAGAAAATGAATATAGGGCCCGCATAGGAGCATTGGAAAAACAGGTCCAAGACCTCCGATTTGAAAATAGCTTACAAGCCGCGGCTGATGAAGGTGAGAAAAAACAATTGGCCAAAGAGAATGAAGCCTTGCGGGCCCAAATCCAGAAAATGAAGTTAGAGGCCGATAATCCTGTCAGAAGTGCCAAAGATGCAAAGCTTATAGCAAATCTAAGGCAAAAGGTGAACGACTACAGTTTTGACTGCAACAAGGCAGAAAAGGAATTAGCTGGGGTCCAGAAACAATTGGCTAAAAATGCAGAAGAACGGGCCCGCATGGTTAAACAGTTAAAAGGAAAATATGACAATGAGGTCACAGAATTAAAGAAAAAGGTTATTGCCACAGAAAACCGTATGATCAAGCAGGCAAAAGAATTCAAAGTCGAAAGAGAACAGTGTTACATGGCATTGGCACAGTTAGAAATGGACCTGCAACAACTCCGGGAGCAAAGCCAGGCGGTTGAGCGGACTTTGGAGGCCAGGACCCAACAGATAGGGCGGTTGCTTCAAGAGAAAGGAAGAATCCGAGAGAGAATCTTAACCGTTGCTCATTCCATTACTAGGAAATGTCAAATGTGCGAGAACATGACCCGTACCACCTTCCTGGCATCAGTGATGATATTTGTAAAGCAGATAATGAACGACCTGGACAGACTTCAAAGGGAACTTGCATATAGGCCCGTGGCGAGACCGAATGATGTCCCGCGGGCACCAGGAGCTTTAATGTATTCGTAATTGTCTTTGCGTCTGCACTCTTTCTTCTACTAAAAAAGAAAAGTTTGTCTTCCGAGTCTGTATTTCTTTTTGGAGTTAGGTCATTTGGGTTTGTATTTCTTTTTACCAGAGTCAGTGGATTGAGTCTGTATTTTGTTTGAATTAGAATAGGGATGATGGAGTTTGTAGTTCTTAGAGTCTGTTAGTTGTTTTGAGTCTTTGTAATAGACAAGTTTGCTATCAATAAAATTGAAATTGCCAAAATATCATGCCCCTACTTTACATTTATTTTTTACGAACTACGCTTGGTCTAATTCACCCGGGGTCGTGATACGTAGGCAATCTCCATAGGATTCGACGTTTCTAAATAAATAAAGGGTAAAACCAGAAAGGAATGGCACAAACAGGGGAAAAACCAAATGAAAGAAACCCAACAAAGGAGAGCAAAACAAAGTGAAAAGATAAGAGTGGGAACTAATTGGCAAGAAAAGAAATGAAAGCCGGGATGACGCATGTGAATAGAGGCATAATAGAGACGTTTGACTGCTTAGGTACATCCACCCATCAATGTGTGGTTATCTATTTGTTAATGCCCTAACCGCTAACCAAGTTGTTGTTAATGAGTCCAGATAGGTGTTTAAGCTGACTGGCATTCTGGCAACCCATCCTTACAACACCCGTTCCAAGGACAAGTCAAACATGACCAATCAGGATTTGGAAGCAAGCATTGTTGACCCATCCAGAGAGGAGGAGGCAGTGGACGTTAACACAATGAGAGAAGAGATGTATAAACTAAAGCAACAAATGGCCGAAATGTACCAGGCCTGGTCGAAGGGACATCCACCACCACTCTATCCTGCCAACCCCAATTACCTCCCACCACCAGCTCAACCCCAAGATCCTCCCACAGTGAACTCATCTCCCGCTATCCCGACGTACCAGCAATACTACGGAA
>NC_031990.1:92892732-92897298 GCF_001879085.1 Nicotiana attenuata | reverse complement strand
CTGCCACATTGCAAAGATCTTCCAGTGAGCCATTGTTTCCAACTCACGACAGCCAGTACTACCCTCCCGAGCCTACCTTCAAAGCATTTGAGCCGTATTCCTACACTCCTCGCTTTGAGCCTCCGGTGGAAGCTGATAAGCCGTTTAAGGACCCGGAATAGGAAGAGATGTTTCGAAAAGTAAAAAGCCTGGAGCAATCCTTCAGGAACATGCAAGGACTGGGTGGCCAAGTCAGTGTGGCCTACAAAGATTTGTGCTTGTTTCCCGATGTCCAGCTGCCAGCGGGGTTCAAATTGCCAAAGTTTGATTTGTATGATGGCCATGGTGATCCGGTGGCCCACCTGAGGGGATTTTGCAGCAAGATGAGGGGAGCTGGAGGAAAAGACGAGCTGTTACTGGCTTACTTTAGTCAAAGCTTAAGTGGATCTGCGTTAGAATGGTATACACGACAAGATCATGCGCGGTGGTACACATGGGATGACCTGGCTCAAGCCTTTGCATGTCATTTTCAGTACAACCTCGAAATTGTCCCGGACCGTCTGTCATTGACTAAAATCGAGAAGAAGCCCGAAGAAAGCTTTAGAGAATACGGTTTCCGTTGGAGAGAACAGGCAGCAAGAGTTGATCCTCCGATGAAAGAGAATGAGATGGTTGATTATTTCCTTCAGGCTTTGGAACCAACCTACTATGGTCATCTGGTGTCTGCGGTGGGGAAAACTTTCAATGAGGTCGTAAAGATGGGAAGCATGGTGGAAGAGGGTCTCAAGTCTAACAAAATTATGAGCTATTCAGCACTCAAAGCAACTACGCAGGCTATTCAAAGCGGTACCGGAGGAGTGTTGGGAAAGAAAAAGAAAGAGGAAGTAGCAGTAGTGGAATCAAAGGTTTGGTCCAGAAGTCCGTCACCATATTATCACCAACCTCGCCCTCACCACCAAGTTTACCCACACACTCCATATGGCCCACCACAGCATTACTACCCACCTCATGCTCCCTATTTCTCCGTCCATCATGCCCAGACATACTCTCAACCCCCTACCCATGCACAATGGCGCGCACCTGCTCCCCAAAATACTTATCCATCTCATAACACCTACCCACCCCCAAGAACCAACAAAAATGCCGCTGGAACCAGTTACCGACCCAACCCTGCATTTAAAAATGATAGGTTGCAAAAGAAAAAGACTTTTACTCCTTTGGGTGAATCTTATACCAGCCTGTACCACAGATTAAGGCAGTTAGGCATGTTAAACCCAATCGAACCCAAATTACCAAACCCTCCCCCAAGGAACCTGGACCATTCAGTAAGCTGTGAGTACTGCTCTGGAGCGCCTGGACATGACACGGAGAAATGTTGGCATCTGAAAACTGCCATTCAGGAACTTATTGATACACGGAGAATTGAAGTGCAGGCTCCGGAGACTCCCAATATCACGTAGAATCCGTTACCAATTCATCATGAAGCTCACATGATCGAGTTAGTGCAAAAGGGAGAATGCAAGAAGCCGTCACAGACTGTGATGATGATTAAGGCAAGTGAAACTAAAGCAAATGAGAAATTGGTTGATGAGAAAGCCCTGGTCGCAGTGGGCCAGACAGTCAGAAAACCGGTGGTGATAACAGAACCAGAGCCTGTTAAAGTGACAATCCCAGGAGCAGTCATTAAGCCTGTGTTGGTTGTAAAAGGCGCTCGAACAGAGCCAGTTATCATTAAACCAGTGACCCAGTTACCTGTGGTTAGTGAGAAAGCGGTCCCGTGGAACTATGACAGAGTGACTGTGATATACCAAGGAAAGGAAGTTAAAGAAGAAGTGTGTGAAACTCATGGGTTGACTAGATCAGGGAGGTGCTTTGCCCCTGAAGAATTGAGAAGGGTTAAAGCAGCTAAAGACAATCTGGCACCAACAAAGAGGGCTGTTACTGAAGAAGAAGCTGAAGAATTCCTGAAAAAGATGAAGGCTCAGGACTATTCGATTGTGGAACAATTGAGAAAAACCCCAGCACAAATCTCACTATTGTCCTTACTGATCCATTCGGATGAACACCGCCGGGCGTTGATGAAGATTCTAAACGAAGCTCATGTGCCAGAAAAAATCACTGTGAATCATCTTGAGAAGATTGCAAACAAAATTTTTGAGATGAACAGGGTAACATTTTCTGATGATGAATCGCCATTGGAAGGAACTGAACACAATAGAGCTCTTTATCTCACAGTGAAGTGTGAAGATTCTGTGGTAACTCGGGTGCTAATTGATAATGGGTCTAGTGCAAACATTTGCCCTCTTTCCACCCTAGAAAAGTTGAAAGTTGACGGGGAAAGAATTCATAAAAATAGTATCTGTGTAAGGGGATTTGACGGCGGAGGGAAAGACACAGTGGGAGATATTGTATTGGAGCTAACAATAGGACCCGTGGAGTTCACTATGGAGTTTCAAGTGCTTGATGTCAGCGTTTCCTACAATCTTTTATTGGGACGGCCCTGGATTCACGCCGCAAAGGCGGTACCATCTACTTTGCATCAAATGGTTAAATTTGAATGGGATCGGCAAGAGATCGTGGTCCATGGAGAGGACAATTCTTGTAATGCTATTACATCCTTCGAGGAAGCTGAAAGTGACAAAGGTCCGTGGGTGTACCAAGTCATGGACGCAGTGTCAGTTGATAAAATCTCGAAAGGGGAGTGTGTTCCTATGCCCAAGATAGCTGTCGCGTCTGTTATGGTAGCTTCAGAGATGATAAGGAATGGATTCTTGCCTGGAAAGGGGTTGGGCGCTTCACTGCAGGGAATCATACAGCCAGTATCTCTTCCCGGAAATCTGGACACTTTCGGGTTAGGCTTCCAACCCACTGCTGCTGACATAAGGAGAGCCAAAAAGATGAAAAAGAGAGTGTGGACCCTACCAAAACCCATTCCTCGCCTTTTCCGTTCCTTCGTCCGGCCTGGTACTAAACAACGCCCAACAACAGCACTACCAAATTCTATGGTGATAGAACCTGACAAAGAGTTGATCGAAAAGTTTGAAAGGGTGTTCGATGAAGTGAATATGGTGGAGCCAGGTGAAGGTCCAAGTAAAGTCGATGTGCAGTTCGTGGAGTCTCAGGCCAAGCTCAATAACTGGGAAGCTACTCCTCTTCCAACTCGGAAGGAGTCGTGGTAGTTAGCTTTGGATTTTTCTTTGAGTATTAGATCTGGATTATTGCCAGGATTGTAATTCAGATTTCTATGTTCCGTCCAGTTGGATGAGTTTAAACTTTGTTCTTTTACAATTTTAATGAAATGCAATTTCCTTATCTCTTCACTCCTAATAGCCTTTATTTTGTTTTCTTTTCTTTCTTGTACACTTCCTTTTATGCTGGTTTCAGTGATGTGTCATGCATGAGGAGTTTCCGGCCTAGTCTTGAGATTCCATATGAAATAGTAATACAAGAAATTGAGTGTGATGGCGAGGGTGAATACGATGACGAGGAAGCTTTGGAAGAAATCAGTAAAGAGTTATATCAATTTGAGCAAAAACCCAAACCTAACTTGAATGACACAGAGGCAATCAATCTAGGGGATCAGGAAAATGTTCGAGAAACAAAAATAAGTGTCCATTTGGAAGCCCCGCTCAGAGAGGAGATAATTAAATTGTTGTGTGAGTACAAAGATGTGTTTGCATGGTCATATGATGATATGCCGGGTCTAAGCACCGATTTGGTAGTCCATAAATTGCCCATTCATCCGGAATGCCCTCCTGTCAAGCAGAAGTTGAGGAAATTCAAAACGGATATCAGTGTGAAAATTAAGGAAGAGGTTACTAAGCAATTTGAGGCGAAGGTTATACGGGTTACTCGGTATCCTACCTGGTTAGCTAATGTGGTGCCAGTGCCAAAAAAGGATGGGAAGACCAGAGTATGTGTTGATTACCGTGATCTCAATAAGGCGAGCCCGAAGGACAACTTCCCACTCCCAAACATCCATATATTGATTGACAACTGTGCTAAACATGAGATTGGTTCCTTCGTGGATTGTTATGCGGGTTATCACCAGATTTTGATGGATGAGGAGGATGCGGAAAAGACGGCCTTCATCACGCCGTGGGGAACATATTGTTACAGGGTCATGCCATTTGGTTTGAAGAACGCAGGGGCAACGTATATGAGGGCAATGACTACCATGTTCCATGACATGATACATCAGGAAATCGAGGTCTATGTGGACGGCGTGATCATAAAGTCAAGGAAACAAGGTGACCATGTTCGGGATTTGAGGAAATTCTTCCAGAGGCTCCGCAGGTACAACCTCAAGCTTAATCCAGCAAAGTGTGCGTTTGGAGTCCCGTCGGGGAAGTTGTTGGGATTTGTGGTGAGTCGGCGTGGTATTGAATTAGACCCGTCTAAGATTAAAGCCATCCAGGAGCTACCGCCACCAAGGAACAAGCAGGATGTAATGAGTTTGCTTGGCAGGTTGAATTACATTAGCAGGTTCATTGCCCAGCTTACAACTACTTGTGAGCCCATTTTCAAGCTGCTAAAGAAAGATGTTGCGGTCAGATGGACAGACGAATGTCAAGCAGCATTTGACAA
>NC_031990.1:92829774-92888689 GCF_001879085.1 Nicotiana attenuata | reverse complement strand
ACCCTCCTGGATAATGGGATTTAATTTAAAAGCTTTCAGGCCCCTCCTAGATAATGGGATTTAATTTCCAAAGAGTTTTCAGGACCCTCCTGGATAATGGGTTTTAATTGAAATTCTCAGGACCCTCCTGGATAATGGGACCTAGTTAAATTTAAAGACCCTCATAGATAACAAGATTTAGCGTAGGTTCTACCTTTAGGAAATATAATTTAGCTTTAAAGTTATCACTCTTAAGATGAGATTTAATTTGAAGTCCTCAGGGCCCTCCTGGATAATGGGATTTAGCTCTTAAATTCTTAGAGCTCTGTAGGTAACCTGATCCGGTTAACACTCACAAATATGCCCAGATCCTAAACTGGGGCAGAAAAATTTCTTTTGTTTTGTCTGTTTTGTTGTAATGGCAGGCGCCCACCTGGAGAACAAGGGAATACATTTCAAGTTTTGGTAAGTCAGGCGCCCACCTGGAGAACAAGGGAATACATTTCAAATTTCAGCAATCAGGCGCCCACCTGGAGAACAAGGGAATACATTTCAAGTTTCAGCAATCAGGCACCCACCTGGAGAACAAGGGAAGTATAATTCAGGTTTTAGCTTTCAAATTTTAGTAATATTTGGTAACATGATGCGCCCAGCCACCAAACTGGGGCAGAAAATGTTTCTTTGTTTTGTCTATTTCTGTTGAAATCAGGCGCCCACCTGGAGAACAAGGGAATACACTTCAAATTGCAGTAATCAGGCACCCACCTGGAGAACAAGGGAAGTACAATTCAAATTTTAGTTTCCAAATTTTTAGTAATGTTTGGTAACGTGATGCGCCTGGCCACCAAACTGGGGCAGAAGATTCTTTTGTTGTTTGTCTATTTTGAACTCAGGCCACCAAACTGGAGAACAGAGGCATTTATTTTTCAAGTTATTAGTAATCAGCAGCCCGCCTGAAGAACAGAGGCATTTGTTCCAAGTTTTAGCAATCAGGAGCCCCGCCTGGAAGAACAGAGGCATTTATTCCAAGTTTTAGCAATCAGGAGCCCGCCTGGAGAACAGAGGCATTCATTTTCAAATTTTTAGCAATCAGGAGCCCACCTGGAGAATAAGGGAATATTTCAAATCTCAGCAATCAGGAGCCCGCCTGGAGAACAAGGGAATACTTTTTAAGCGTCTGCAGTCAGGAGCCCACCTGGAAAATGGACACATGTTTCAAGTAATCAAGCATCATTCGGAGGAATGGCAGCAATATCGCCAATCACAATGCAAAACAACAACAGGAATACCATCGGAAGATTACAAGATACAAGTTCAA
Source organism: Nicotiana attenuata (assembly GCF_001879085.1). NCBI lineage: Eukaryota > Viridiplantae > Streptophyta > Magnoliopsida > Solanales > Solanaceae > Nicotiana > Nicotiana attenuata. The sequence continues at coordinate 92,887,392 of NC_031990.1, read as the reverse complement.
GGCAACACAAGAACAAGTTAGAAGAAGTAGATAGGACCCTCTTGTAATTCGTAGATCATAGCTTAGGCTAGCTCCTTTCCATTTTAACATGGTGTAATAAGGAGGTCAGCGAGCAGTAGCAACAGCAATAGCAGAAAGTCGCAGCTCTTGGTAGTCCCAGCTACCAGACATTCCCGAACTACACTGACTGATTCCTGTTTAGCTGTGAGCACGTGATTTTTGCCCTAAGCAATAATTCCCAAATTTTTTTTTTCAAACAAAACAATTTCTTTAGTATTTCGTAATTTTTCGTGAAGTTTGTGTTATTTTCTGGTAATTGTTTGCATTTATTTGTGCATTTTAATTCATATAAAAAAATATAAAAAAAATACAAATACTTGGCATTTGCATTTAGACATCAATTTCACATTTGTAGGATTAATTAATAGTTGAGTTATTTTTAGGAAGAGGAAAATAACAAAATGGTCCTTTTTGCATTTTTAGTTTTAATGTGTTTTAGTTTACATTTTAATTTAGCATTTAATAAAATCAAAATATAAAATTGAAATCAGAAATTGAGCTGAACAAAAACAAATAAAAAAAAAGAAAAAAGAAAAAAATGGCATTAAAAGAGGATTGATTAATATAGAACCCAAATTGGGCCATTTCAGTCAAATTAATCAGCCCAAAAGAAAGACCTCTCTCCCAAACCCGGTCTCCCAGTCCAAGCCCAAATCACCCCAACCCGGTCCAGCCTCCACACCCTACCAAAACGACCCCGTTTTCCCCAATTTAATCACAACCCTCGATCCTTTTGATCCAACGGACGAGAACTGCCTAGGTTTTGTGGTATAAATATGTCCTAACACTACCCTACCCCCCTCAGACCCCCTCACCCTCCCGTCTCTCTCACCTGTTCATCAGAGACGCCTAACCTCGCCGTCCTCCGCCGCCTGCCGCCGGCCGGAAATCGCCTCCGCCGGCGGCGATCATCCAAATCACCTGAAAATTACACCACTTTTTCATCTTATCTTCCTTGTCACGATTCTAGCCTTATTTCTCCTCGAATCCCACCCTAAAGCTTCGAATATTAGATCGAAGTTTTCCGGCCATGACACAACTCCGTCCAAACCACCCCAAATTAACACCACATAACCGCCTTCACCTCCCCGTTCCATATCTGCCATCGGTTTCTCTCAAACATCACCCAAACGTCTCAAATAATTCAAACCCTAGCGCCGCAACCGCCGTGTACGGCGGAGCTGTCCCCAAATCCTCCCAAAATCGATACCCCTTTAACCACCAGACCTCCCTCATCATTAACTCATACTTAGAAACCTTCAAATCTGCCCGAAACATTACAAACTCTGAATCCCAAAATTCCGGCAGAACCCTAACTCAGAAAATCTTGGGGATTTTGGACCGTAATTTCCCTAATCACGTGTTTTCTTTTGAAAACACACGATTAGAGATGTTACGTGTCAAGAATCCCGGAGGATTCAAACAACAATAGTTGGTCAGAGTTCGCCCCATAGTCAGTCAAGTGCTCAAAATTAGTAAGTTCTGTTCGATGCTGTTCTGATTCTGTATGCTCTTGTTCAAACCTGTTTTGATAATCTTTAACTCTTTAGGGCACTTTTGATTTCAATTTTTCTTCAGTATTTGAGCCTTTACTGTTGTTATTGGTTAGTAGTAATCAATTAGTTTAGTTTAGTTTAATTCAGTAATTGCACTAGTAATTCCATGTTCAGGATCTAGCTTAAGTTTTGTTCTTCATGTCAATGTTGTTCCCAGTAGTCATATACGTATAAGTGGTCTGATTTTAGGTTCAGTTAGTCGACTCCTAATTGTTTACTGCAATTTGATTTTAATTGTTCCAACCTCTTGATTAGCTAATTTGTCTAGTTTGATTAGCCCTAGAAATAGATTGCTTGGTTATAGTTAATGGACTGGTTTAACTTGGTCAGTAATTTCAAGGGATTCAAAGGGTAGTTTAGGCATGGAAAAGGGTAGTTTCATTAAGATTGGTAATTATTGAAGTAAAGTAAGGGTAGAATGGGAATTGTAATGGGTATAGAACCTTCTAGGTTGGACTATAGTGCATATTTCAGTAAACTTAGGGTAGTTACTTGTGTGACAAGTCAGAAAATAAAGGATAAAAATAGAATTAAAATAGGGACCAATGGGGTAAAGGGAAAATCTGAAATTGGACCTAAGTTCACCTATAAATAGGCATTCATTTGCCTTGATTCACAAGTTTGGAACCTCTAAAAAATTCCAGAAAAAGTACTTTAAAGAAACAAGCAAAAACAAAATCCAAAAAAAAAAGAAAACAAGCAAAAACAACAGAAATTCCAGAAAAATACTGTTGCATTGAGTCCTTAGATCAATTTCGAGTTTGAACAACTATTTCGAGTCTCTAGTTTAGTTTAAAGAGGAGAATGGCTTGAAATTCCTTGTGTTTTGACTGCTGAAGTTTCAGAGGGTATTTCTGGGTTCAACTTCCAGCTCTTTTGGGTTTATTCAAGTTGCTTGGGTCAGTTTACTGGTTGATTTACTGTTAAAATACTTCCTGGTTTAAGTTCAAGTACGGATTGGGGTTCAGTCAAGTTATTTTGGTCATCTGGTGGATTTTATCATTCTGTGATCTNAATAAAGGGTAAAAAATAGAATTAGAATAGGGACTAAGGGGTAAAAGGAAAATCTGAAATTGGACCCTAAGTTCACCTATAAATAGGCATTCATTTGCCTTGATTCACAAGTTTGGAGCCTCACAAAAATCCCCTCCGATTCCTACACAAGTTTCAGATCTGAAATTTGAAATCCAACTCCTTTAGATCTTAGTCTTCTCAAATTTCCTAGAAAAACAACAGAAAATCAAAAAAAAATTACTGTTTCATTAATTTCTCCTTAGCTCACTTTCAGATTCCAGTCCCTAATCCAATTTTCTAGCTCGTTAAGGATCAGAAGTAACTTGAACTCACCTGATTTTGCTCGACATTGATATTTACAAGTTGTTCGAGTCAGATGTGCATGAGATTTGCTTAGTTCGAGTTGATTGTTGGTTGTTTACTGGTTGTATTAGTGCTGGGTTCATTTCTGGCTATTTGGTGCTATTTTGGGTTGATCTGTGGAGTCTGCTTGGTTTTCCAACTTATCCTGAACTGCTGAATACTTTCTGGGCTATTATACTCATTTATTGATTGCTGCTGGGTTTTAAACACGTTCCTGAACTACTGCTGGGAATTGTTACTGCTGCTGACTTCTTCCTTTTCTGTTTGATTCACTCTTCAGGTACACGTCTCAGAATCACCCTGATGTAACTGTTGAGATAGAAAAGAAACGAGCATGTTCACGTTTTCTGCGTCACACTACGTGTTCATTTGAACTGTGTATATTAACAGTTAGAAATATGTTAGTTAGTGTATATGTGTTTGATATAATTCCGGTTTGGTATGCACTTAATTGGACTGATTTGGACAGTTAAATTTGTGGTTACTTAGCTGTAGTCTTAGCATAGCTAGTACTTGCTTTGGTTTAGCATATTTCTGTTTAAAATTAAAATTCAGAAGTAGTTTAAACCTGCAATTAAGTTAAAATCAATGTGATGGCCACATCGAGTTCAATTTTAAGCTGAACGTGCGTCTTGAACAACTTCGTAATGCAGTAGCTGATATAAGCAGATTAGTTATTAATGTCGAGGCATGCATTTCCTTGAGTTCATTGTTTCAATGTAAGCAATGACAATTCTAAGTCAGTAGTTAATATTAGTGGTTCACTTGAATTAAGTATGCAATATCAATTTGACTGATTTGAACAGCTAAGAAGTCACTGGTAGGTAAATAAATAAAGTGATTAGGCTGTGACATTAAATCCAACGCTGTTATGAAATCTGGGCTGTTTTGAGCTTGCAAATTGTTAGGCCCATTTGTTAACTTTTGGGGCTGAAATCAAATCGTGTGAGACCCCACGAATCTGTTGGGTTATGTATTCTTCCTGGGCTAAGCTTGAGGCATAAAGGAAACTAATGAAGTTCTTATAAAAGTCACGGACCCAAGAGGATAGTAGCTTTTGAACAATAATAATTAATTAGGGCTTCTTCTTTTATTATTAGAGACAAATAAAAGTAGAAAATTATAGATTGCTTTAGGTTTGCCTTTAAATAATAAACAAGGTGAGCCTCGCCGAATAAAATGCAGGGCCCTCAATATATGTCATATAGAATACTTAGAATCCGGGCGGACCGTTTAGCGAATTTCACGGTCTTCCTCAAAGATAATAAACGCGTAGTTGCTTTGGGCGCGTATTTTAATAATATTACTTTCCTAAATGTGGGTGCACATTTATGTGACCCAAATCCAAATCTCAACGAAGTTGAAATGTGTTGACAATTACGGGTGCACTGGTGCGACGTGGTTCGAGACGCATTTTCACGACGTTGCAATTCTTATTAAAAATAACAATAAAAACGGTTTACTACTAAAAGGCATATAGTTTAGAATGTGTTTTAAAATCAGATAAAAGCAAATACAACAGTTGAGCGACCGTGCTAGAACCACAGAATCCGGGAATGCCTAATACCTTCTCCCGGGTTAACATAATTCCTTACTCGGAGTTCTGGTTCGCGGACTGTTAACAGAGTCATAATTTCCTCGGATCGGGATTCAACCGGTGACTTGGGACACCATTAATCTCCCAAGTGGTGACTCTGAAAGTTTAAATAAATCCCGATTCGATTTTCACTTCAAGTGGAAAAAACTCCTTTACACTCTTCCGGGGGTATAGGTAAAGAGGAGGTGTGACATACTCAATAAGTAACAAACTTAACCTTAGGTTGAAAGTTGTGACGAGCTGGAACAAAGGCCGGGTCCAACACCAGTAGCCAACAACAGTTCATAACAACATGATGAAAATAATAAAAGAAGTATCTCAGAAATAGGATGCTCGGCTAGTTTACAATTCCAGAAAATAGGCATGCTTTTCAAGTATCTAAATGAAAACCCAAATCTTTTACCAAAATTGCCAAAAATATGAGTAGCTTGAAAACTATTTTTCCCCCAAAAATCCTTTCAACATAATTAAGATGTTTCATTTTCAGATAGCGTAAAGAAGGTACATCTCTATGCCTACATGTCAAGATACAGGTAAAATCATGAATGTCACCAAAACCAGTAGCAGAAGGAAATGCATCTATAAGCTTGTACCTCAAGTACGCATGTCAAATGCAATGTATCATAGTGATAAACTCATGTACTCACACTCTCAGAGTACTCAATCTCAGTGTCTCACATTCTCTCTCACCATGCTCAATACTTAGTACACTCAATCACTCAGCATTATACAATACCTCTTGCGACGTGTAGCCCGATCCACATATATATAGCCATAAGGCTCGTTGCAGCGTGCAACCCGATCCATATATATATATATATATATATATATATATATATATATATATATATATATATATATATATATATATATAGCCATAAGGCTCATTTCAGCATACAACCCGATTCATATTTATATATATAATCAACCGCACTCACTGGGGTGTGTGCAGACTCCGGAGGGGCTCCTTCAACACAAGCTCTGTCATAAATCAGTAAAACCCGCTATAGCGTGTAGCCCGATCCCATAAAATAAAATCAATATAACATGTTGCGACGTACATCTTAATCCCATAATATATAATCAATATAACATGCTGCGGTGTGCAGCCCGATCCCATAATATCACTCTCACTCAGGCCTTCGGCCTCACTCAGTCATCAATCTCTCCAGTCTCTAGGGCTCACAATGCTATCAAACAATCCCAAAATGATGATATGATGTGTCAATAAATGATAACATAGATTGAGATATGATGTGTATATGAATGCGTATGACTGAGTATGTAAAGCAATGAAAGAAGATAACTCAACAGGAGAAATGACCTCAGTGGGTCCTAGCAGGTCAAACATGTAGCATAGACATGGTTTCTAACATGGATCACAACTCAATAGCTCAAGTACGTAGAAATTTCATGGTTACAGATAAGAAAAGGTAGCTACACAATACCACAGGAGTAACGGAGTCACAACTTACACGGTGCACGCCCACACACCTATCACCTAGCATGTGTGTCACCTCAACACCAAACACATAGCACGCAATTCGGGGTTTCATACCCTCAGCACCAAGTTTAGAAGTATTACTTATTTTGAACAAGCCAAATCCAATACCGAGCAGGTCAAGCAATGCCTCAAAAATGCCATCCCGCATGTACCGGCCTCCCAACGGCTCGAAACTAGCCAAGAGCAACTCGAATATATCAAATAAGCCTAAAAAAACAATTCCAATGATAAAGATCCAAAAATTGACCAAAAAATCCAACCCGGGCATGCGCCTCGGAACCCGACAAAACTCACAAAATTTGATAACACATTCAATTATGGGTCCAGCCATACTAGTTACACTCAAATCCAACTCCGAGTGGATGTTCAAAACTCAAAAGTTCATATTATGAAACTTTTGGTAAAAACCCCCAATTTCCATATCAAAATACTAATTAAATGATGAAAACAATGATATATTCATGTATATTAACCAAAAGTGAGTTAGAATTACTTACCCCGATGAATTTCTTGAAAAAACCGCCGAAAAATCGCCCCAAACCGAGCTCCCAAAGTCCAAATGTGAAATAATGCTCAAACCCTCGTTTATATAGTACAAAATCTAACCTTCCATTGTACTGACCACACATTTTTTTGTGCGACCACACATCCCAGGTCCCGCGGTCGCAAGTCCAAATTGTGCGTCGCACTTCCATAGCGACTGCACTACCAGGCTTCAGTAAAATACCCATAACATTCTATACAAATATCCAAATACTGATTGGCTTACCTTTCTGGAAACTAGACTCAAAGGGCTACAACTTTCTTGTTTGGATCATCTCTTAATTCCTTATAGATCAAAAGATATAAGCTTCCGAAGCCAGAACATCAAACCTGCAGAATCCCCTTTCTGCGGCCACGAGAAGAATTCTGTGGACCGCACAATTTCAACTGCGGTCCGCACAATTACCACTGCCTCTGCACTTTGGGGGAGTTTGTGGCCGCACATTCGCACTCCAAAATGTGCTCCGTACTCCCAAAAGCTCCAGGATAACAAGTTTGCTGAAATGCCCAAACTTGTTCAAAACTCATCTCGAAACACACCCGAGCCACTCGGGAACCCGTCCGAATATACCAACAAGTCCCATAACATAATGGGGACCTACTCGAGGCCTCAAACACACATAACAACATCGAAACGATGAATCGCACCTTAATTCAAACTTGATGAACTTTGAACTTTTCAACTTTCATAACTCATGCCGAAACATAGCAAATCATTCCGGAATGAACCAAAATTTTCACACAAATCCCAAATGACATAACGAAGTTATTCCAATTCACGGAACCACAATCCGAATCCAATATCAAAAAGTCTACTCCCAGTGTAAAACTTTCCAAAGGGTTCGGGTTCATCCGGATAAAAATTGAACCGTAAGGGTTACGGGTTGAGGGGGCCGGGCCGGGCCGGGTTTAGTGTATTTTTAATTTTTTTTTTGGAATTTTGTATAAATATTGTAAGTTATATTAATACAAATTACTAACATAAAGAATACAAGGAAGATGGAAAAAAATTGCACCTATTGCAAGTGCTACTTTTATTTCATAATTCAAACTTACAAATTGAAAGGTTTACATTTTTAACAACAAGTAAATTCAAAGGTTTTGCATTGCCTTAGTAAGTTCTTCATAATCAATATGAACCGATTGACCTTCTTCTGGAGTGTTAAATTCGGATGGGTTACCATGTGTTAATATATCTCCAAGTTCCTCGTCTTCTGGGCTATCAACATCTTCACGTCCTTTATTTCTTCGTTCCGATCTAATCCAATCTCTGAAACATACTAAAACTTCCAAAGCATTGCTTCCCAATGAGTGGCGGGTGTCTCCAAATTGTTGTCTTGTTTGGCTAAATGCACTCTCCGATGCAACAGTAGAAATTGGCACATTCAGCACGTCCCGAGCCATAGCGAAAAGAACAGGAAATTGCTTTCCATTCTCATGCCACCATCCCAACGGTGAAAATTCCTTTGTGCGAGGCTCTTTTTGCTTCTGCAAGTAGAATTAAAGTTCATCAATGTTCCTGCTACTGGTTTGAGTGTTATAAAATGTAAAAAAATATTAAAACTATCAAGGCCTTCTTCCTCATCCACAGTAGCAGAAGTGCTACAGGGAACAATGGGATTAACATTGCCTACAGTACGAGCAGCATCATCAATTACATTTCCATAATAATTATATAATTGTTGTAAATAATCATTTAGCTTGTTCATAGAAACATATAAATCTGGGGTTTCAGTTGGTCCAATCTCCATATAAGTTTATAAAGCATTCATTAATTGGTGACAATCAGATATCTTAATAGAAGGATTTAAAACAGCACCAATTAAGTAAATCGGAGGAATTGGAAAGAAATATTTTTTGAATTTTGCTTGCATTTTTTCAACAACATCCTTATATTTTTCTTTCTTCTTAAATTCAGAGAGTAGAAAAGAAATTTCAGCTATATGTACTAAAGTCATAGTAACAGTAGGGTAATATGCTCCAGAAAACTCAACAGTAGCTGTATAAAATTTATGTAAAAATTTATCAACATCATTAATTACCTCCCAAGTACCAGTTGTTAATATACAGTTTGGATCAGTACAATGCACATTAGCAACTTCAGTTATTGGGAATGTATATTTGTAGCAATATTTTAAAAATATATATGTATAATTCCATCTAGTAACAATTTCGTCTGGCATGAATCTGGGTTTAAGGTTATACTGGACACACTTATTCTTAAATTCCTTTATTCTAGATTGTCTATTATTTCCTTGAATAACACCAACTGCTCTTCTAACATGAGTAATCTCAGTTGAAAATAAATCAAGGCCACTTTTAACAATTAAATTATAAACATGACATGCACACCTAACATGGAAAATTTCATCAAGAGGTGGTTGCAAATGCATTTTTAATATTTAAATTGCGGCATTGTTGTTAGAAGCATTATCAAAAGACATACACAATACTATTTGCTTGAGATTATAAAATTCAACAACTTCACAAATAGTACTACTTATAAATGCAGCAGTATGACTCTAATCTTCATCATATCTAAAAGCGATAATACGTTTTTGCATACAAGTAGTATCATCTATCCAATGACATGTAATTGTCAAATAATCACGTCCATTAACAGCATGGCCAATATCAGAAGTTAGAGAAACTCTACAAGGAAGGTGGCTAAACAAATAACGTATATATGTTTGATATTGTCCATGAAGTCTAAAGATATCAGCTCTACAAGTACTTCTAGGGATACCTTTAAATAAAGGATTGTAAATCCTTTGAATATACATAATAAGATATGACGAAGAAGCAAAAGAAAAAGGTAGACAACCTAAAGCAATCATTTTTGCCAACTCCTCACGATCCTTCATTTTATCATATTTCAATAATCCTCCAGTAGTAGGGTTAATAGTTGTTTGATTTTCATCACCATCAGAGCCCAATTCTATGGGATGTGCAATTCTCATATTCTACTAAGCGTCCAAGTCCCCCCTAAATTTCCTCCAGTCAAATGTTTAAAATCATCTTTACAAAGTTTGCATCTAACTCTATCAGTACCTTCAATTATTTCAAAAAAATTCCAAACCATACTTCTTTTTCTACGATTAGTAGTCGGAGCCACAGGTGGTCTGCTACCAACTCCAGCACTAGTAGGTGTAGCTGGTATCTCATCTTCCATTCCTAATTCATTATCTTCTATTCCATAATCTTCTTGTAATTGTTCATAATCTATATCTACATTATCATTAGGCGATGTTTCGGAAACATGTGTATATGGGGTACTATTACTACCAGATGCTGAAGCACTACCTCTTTTTTTATTTCCCCTACCAGTAACTTTTCTACACGCTCTTTTAGTAGCATTAAACATATTGTAAAAATTAAAGTATAAGCTAAAATTAAATATGCAATTAAAATATTAAATAAGAGAAAAAGTTGGAAGGAGTGCACCGAATTCGACAATAAATTGAGCACTTGATTACGCAATTCCGATGTTACCACGAACAAACGTCAAGCAAGTATTTCAATTTTGAACTTCAAATTTCAAATTCCAAATGACAAAACACGATAAATTAAATTCAAGAAAAGAGAGCCAAATAAAATTAGAAGATGAAATGATGAATTGAAGACTTGAAGTCTTGCAAATTGGAGAATGAGAAAATTGAGATTGAGAAATGAGTATTGAGTGAAGAAATGAAGAAGAGGGGAGGGTATTTATAGTTTTAGAGAAGGTTAGTTTTGTAAATTGAAAAAGGGTTAAAAATTAAAAAAAAGGCTATTTGTGCAATATTTTCGTTGGCCAACGGACCAAAAAAATGGTCAAACCGTTGACAATGGTCTGTGGGGCCCACTGAATTCAAAAATTAAAAAAACAAAAAAAAAGTAGCCGTTGAACCGGGTCAGTCCGGTCCGGTTAACCCGGTAAGAGTGAACAGTAACTCTTCCGGGTTCAACCGGGCCGGTTACCCGTTTCAAATAATTAAACTGTCCAAACCCACCCCAACCCCCCTACCCAGCCCAGCCAGCCGGTCCGGGCCGGTTCCGGGTTTTACCGGTCTGGGCTGGTCTGGAACCGGGTCAACCCGGCCCGTTTAACACACGTAATAAGAGGTATAAGCCTGTTGGTGCAGTGCCCCTTATTTGGCAGCAATTCTCCACTCTTTTTCTGGAGAATATGTGCCGTAGTCCCGTAGATAGGAGCTGCACAGATAGTTGGAGCAATTGTGTCAGGATGATATGACTGTGATGCAGTATGAGATGAGGTTTTCTAAGTTAGCCCATCATGCTATTTGGTTGGTTCCTACAGATAGGGAGAGGATCAGGAGGTTCTTGGATGGCCTCACATATCAGCTACGGATTCTTATGATCGGGGAGAGGGTGTCTACTGCTTCTTTTGAGGAGGTGGTTAACAATGCCCGAGATATAGAGTCGGTTCGCCGCCAGGAGCGAGTTGAGAGGGAGGCCAAGAGGCCTCTGGGATCTGGTAGTTTTGGTGGTTTTTCTTCTGGAGGTCAGTTCCAGCACGGTAGAGGCCTTCCATCAGACATGCTCAGTCAGCTCGTCCGGGTCACCGTGGTGGATCATCTGCCATGGTTCTCACAGTTCACATCACGGCCACTCATCTCTCTGTGCCCTTCCAGCTCAGAGTTCGACTCATGCACCATCATTTCAGGGCTCATCTATGCCTGCTTCTTCTAGTGGGTATCCCGGTGCTCGGGGCTCCCTTCAATCCCCACTAATTTTCCAAGAGAGGTTGCTTTGAGTGTGGATAATTGGGTCATATCAAGAGATTTTATCCCCGTCTTACGGGAGGTTCATCCCAACAGAGGAGTCAGCCTTCGGCTTCAGCACCAGTCACATCTCTACCCACCCAACCAGCTCGGGGTGGAGGTCAATCAGCTAGGGGTCGCCCTAAAAGGGGAGGCCGATCAAGTGGCAGTCAGGGCGTCTATGAACTCCTTGCCAGACCGGATGCTATTGCTTTAGATTGTGTGATCACAGGTATAATCTCAGTTTTTCACAGGGATGCCTCTGTATTATTTGATCCTAGTTCCACTTTTTCATATGTGTCGTCATATTTTGCTTGTTATTTAGATACGCCCCGCGAGTCTCTAGTTTCATCTATTCGTGTATCCACTCATGTGGGTGATACTATTATGGTGGACCGCATATATTGGTCTTGTGTGGTGACTATTGGGGGTTTGGAGACCCGAGTAGACCTTTTTCTGCTTAGTATGGTTGATTTTGATGTGATATTGGGCATGGATTGGTTGTCTCCGTGTCATTCTATTCTGGACTGTCACGCTAAGCAGTAACGTTAGCTATGCTTGGGGTGCCATGGATTTAGTGGCGGGGTTCATCGGATTATGTTCCCGGTAGGGTGATTTCATACTTGAAGGCCTAGCGGATGGTTTAGAAGGGTTGTCTTTCTTATTTGGCCTTTGTGAGGGATGTCAGTGCAGAGACTCCTAGTATTGATTCGGTTCTGGTGGTGAGAGATTTCTCGGATGTATTTTCTGTAGACCAGTCGGGCATGCCGCCGAATAGAGATATTGACTTCGGTATTGATTTGCTGCTGGGCACTCAGCCCATTTCTATTCCACTATATTGTATGGCACCGGCGGAGTTAAAGGAATTGAAGGAGCAGCTTTAGGAACTCCTTGATAAGGGGTTTATTCGGCCTAGTGTGTTGCCTTGGGGTGCGCCAGTTCTATCTGTGAAGAAGAAGGATGGCACTATGAGGATGTGCATTGATTATAGGCAGTTGAACAAAGTCACGATCAAGAACAAGTATCTTTTGCCTCGTATTGATGATTTATTTGACCAGCTTCAGAGAGCGAGGATGTTCTCCAAGATTGATCTTAGGTCAGGGTATCACCAGTTGAAGATTAGGGACTCGGACATCCTTAAGACAGCTTTCAGGACCCGATATGGTCATTATGAGTTCCTTGTGATGTCTTTTGGGCAGACCAATGCCCCATCAGCGTTCATGCATTTGATGAAAGCTTGTTTTGCCCTTATCTCGACTTGTTTGTCATTGTATTCATTGATGATATCCTAGTGTACTCTCGTTGCCAGGAGGAGCACGCAGAGCATTTGAGGGTTGTATTGCAGCGGTTGAGGGAGAAGAAGCTTTATGCAAAGTTCTCCAAGTGTGAGTTCTGGCTCAGTTCAGTGGCATTCTTGGGGCACGTGGTGTCCAATGAGGGTATTCAGGTTGATCCGAAGAAGATAGAAGTGGTTCAGAGTTGGCCCAGACCGCCCTCAACCATAGAGATTCGTAGCTTTCTTGGTTTGGAAAGTTATTACCATCGGTTCGTTCAGAGATTTTCATCTATTGCATCACCCTTGACCAAATTGACCAAGTGTTCCTTTCAGGTAGCCGGATGAGTGTGAGGCGAGCTTTCAGAAGCTCAAGACTGTCTTGACCACAGCTCCAGTGTTAGTTTTGCCATCAGCTTCAGGTTCTTATACAGTATATTGTGATGCTTCTCGGGTCGGCATTGGGTGTGTGTTGATGCAAGAGGGTAGAGTGATTACTTATGCTTCTCGTCAGTTGAAGCCCAAAGAGAAGAACTACCCCGTTCATGATTTGGAGTTGGCTGCCATTGTTCACACGTTGTAGATTTGGAGGCATTATCTCTATGGTGTGTCTTGTGAGGTGTTTACTGATCATCGTATCCTCCAGCACTTGTTCAAACAGAAGGATCTCAATTTGAGGCAGCGAAGATGGTTGGAGCTGCTAAAGGACTATGATATTACTATTTTGTACCACCCGAGAAAGGCCAATGTAGTGGTCGATGCCTTGAGTAGAAAGGTAGTGAGTATGGGTAGTCTTGTGTTCCTTCCGATTGGTGAGAGACCTCTTGCAGTTGATGTTCAGGCCTTGGCCAATCAATTTTTGAGGTTGGATATTTCGGAGCCCAATCGAATCCTAGCTTGTATGGTTTCTTCGTCTTCCTTGTTTGATCGTATCAGAGAGCGCCAGTATGATGATCCTCATTTGCTTGTCCTCAAGGACAAGGTTCTGCATGATGATGGCAGAGATGTGACTATTGGTGATGATGGGGTATTGAGGATGTAGGGCTGGATATGTGTGCCCAATGTAGATGGGCTTCGGTAGATGATTCTAGAGGAGGCCCACAGTTCGCGGTATTCCATCTATCTGGGTGTCGTAAAGATGTATTAGGTTTGTAGCTCGGTGCCTCAATTGTCAGCAGGTGAAATATGAGCATCAGAGACCGGGTGGCTTGCTTCAGCAAATAGAGATTTCAGAGTGGAAGTGGGAGCGGATCACCATGGATTTCGTAGTTGGACTCCCACGGACTTTGAGAAAGTTCAATGCTATTTGGGTGATATTGGATCGGTTGACCAAGTCCGCGTACTTCATTCCTGTGTGTACTATCCATTTTTCAAAGCGGTTGGCTGAGATTTATATCCGAGAGATTGTTCGCCTGCATGGTATCCCTGTTTCAATTATTTCAGATAGAGGTACTCAGCGAGAGTTGGGTACTCAGGTTGAGTTGAGCACAACTTTTCACCCTCAGACGGACGGACAGTCAGAGCGTACTATCCAGATATTGGAGGGCATGTAGCGTGCTTGTGTCATTGATTTCGGGGGTTCATGGGACCAGTTTCTACCGCTCGCAGAGTTTGCTTACAACAACAGTCATCAGTCGAGTATTTAGATGGCTCCGTATGAGGCTTTATATGGGAGACGGTGTAGATCTCCACTAGGTTGGTTTGAGCCGAGTGAGGCTAGGCTTTTGGGTACAGACTTGGTTCAGAATGCATTAGACAAGGTGACAGTGATTCAGGAGTGACTTCGTACAGCACAGTCAAGGCAAAAGAGTTATGCTGACAGAAAGGTTCGTGATGTGTCTTATATGGTTGGGGAGAAGGTTCCACTAAAGGCTTCACCCGTGAAGGGTGTTATGAGATTTGGGAAGAAGGGCAAGCTGAGCCCTCGGTTCATTGGGCCTTTTGAGGTGCTTCGGTGGATTGGGGAGGTGGCTAATGAGCTTGCTTTGCCACCTAGCTTGTCGGGGGTGCATCCACTATTTCATGTTTCTATGCTCTTGAAGTATATCGGCGGTCCGTCTCATGTCTTGGATTTCAGCATGCTTCAGTTAGACAATGATTTGACTTATGATGTGGAGCCAGTGGCTATTTTGGAGCGGCAGGTTCAAAAGTTGAGATCAAAGGATATAGCCTTAGTGAAAGTGTAGTGGAGAGGTCAGCCCGTGGAGGAGGCTACTTAGGAGACCGAACGGGAGATGCCGAGCAGATATCCACACCTATTTGAGGCTTCAGGTATGTTTCTAGACCCGTCAAGGATGAACGTTTATTTAAGAGGAGGGGGATGTAACGACCCGGCCGGTCGTTTCGAGAGTTATAGCTCCATTTCCCCATTTCTGCTTCTCTTTGTGTTCTTCAGCTATACTATAATATGTTGGATTAGTTGGTTCGGGTCTGGAGAGGATTCGGAGAGGATTTGAAACACTTAGTCTCTTTTGGGAATGCTTAAGTATGTTGACTTATATGCAAACGACCTCGTATGTGAATTCTGATGGTTCTGTTAGCTTTGTTAGGTGATTTTGGACTTAGGAGCGCATCCAGAATGTGATCTGGAGGCCTGTGGTAGAATTAGGCTTGAATTGGTGAAAGTTGTAAATTTGGCAGTTTTGGTCGGCAGTGGAAAATTTGATATCGGGATCGGAATGGAATTTTTGAAGTTGGAGTAGGTCCTTAGTGTCATTTGTTACATAGGTGTAAAATTTGAGGTCATTCGGAGGTGATTTGATTGGTTTCGGCGTCGTTTGCGGAATTTGGAAGTGTAGAAGTTTTTAGGCTTGAATCCGAGGGTAATTTGGTGTTTTTATGTTGTTTTGAGTGTTCCGAAGGTTCCACTAAGTTCGTATGTTGATATATGACTTGTTGGTATGTTTGGTACATGTCCTGAGGGCCTCGGGTTGATTTCGGGTGGTTGATGGAACAAGGTTGGAATTTGAGGAATGGTGAAGATTGAACTCAATTGTCATAACCGCACCTGCGGAGTAGGGACCGCAGGTGTGAGCCTGTAGAAGCAGTGAAGTGGCCGCAGATGCGGCCAAGGCTGAGGTTGGCTGGGAGCCGTAGGTGCGAGTAGTATAGAGCACCTGCGAGACCGCTGGTGCGAGAATTGGACCGCAGAAGCGTGTTCTGAGGGCATAAGTGAGAACCACACCTGTGATGGAGTTTCCACAGGTGCAGCGTCGCAGAAGCGACTGTTGGATCGCAGATGTGAAAGTTCTGGGCAGAATGTATAAATTGTGGACTTCGCGAATTTCGGTTCATTTTCCACCATTTTTTGTCGCCGTTGGAGCTTTTCAGAGTGATATTGAGGAGAAATTCGAGGGTTTATCGGTAAGGTAAGTGTCTTGAGCCCTAATACTCGTATATGTGATGATTTCCCGTTGTTTAATCATGTAATTAGTGAAGATTAGGGGTGAAAATGAGGGGTTAGAGATTGAGATTTTGGAGAGTTTGATTTGAGGATTGAGGGACCATTTGATGTCAGATTTTGATGAATTTGGTATGGGTAGACTGGTGAGTGAAAGGGCTTTCTAGTTTTATGATTTTTGTCGGATTCCGAGACGTGGGCCCGGAGGCCGGGTTTGGGTGAATTTTGGGATTTTGGTCTAAATTAATAGTTTTTCGTGTGGAATAGGTTCTTTGGCCTATATTGATTGCATTGTATTGCTTTTGGTTAGATTCGGGACGTTTGGAGGCCGATTCTAAAGGCAAAGGCGTCGCAGAGTAGGATTTGGCTTGGTTTGAGGTAAGTAACGCTTCCAAACTTGGTTCTGAGGGTTCAAAACCCCGAACTATGTGTTATGTGATTAGTGTTGAGGTGACGTACATGCCAAGTGACGGGCGTGCGGGCGTGCACCGTGTGAATTGTGGCCTGGTTCATTCCATGGCACCGCTTAGTGCCTCTTCCTTGCTGATATCCGTGTTTCTATCATGCGATTAAGTAAATGTGCTGTAAATCATGCTAGATATCATGTTAGGGCTTCGCACCGATATTTTTGAGACCCGAGTGGTCGTTTTTTGATATCATCTCATTAAATTCATTGATATTCTGTACTCAGTCTTATTCATGCATATCATATCATGTCTCAGTCTCAGTTGTTATTATTTGGCACATCATATCAATGTTTCGGACTAGTTTCATGGCATTGTGAGCCCTTGTGTGTGAGACTGGAGAGTGATGACTGAGTGAGGCCGAGAGCCTGATTTTGAGTGTCGGTTATGGGATCGGGCTGCACGCCGCAGCAGTTATGTTGATGATTATGATAGCGCTTGGGCTGTAGGAGCCCCTCCGAAGTCTGTAAAACACCCCCAGTGAGCGCAGTTGATATTTTGAGGGATGGATCTTCCCTGGACATGGATCTTGTCCGAAGTAATTATACCTGGAGATGAATATTCTCTATAGGGCTGGAATGGCCTTCCTTGGTACTGAGTGACTGTTGTCAGTGATGTGTATATATTCCGGGATGGATAGCCATATACAGTACCGAGTGGTTGAGCACTTGAGAGTGGAGGTACATGGTACATTTTCATGCATTCCGTGCATTGGCACGTAGAGATTTACTGAGCTTTATGCTTCACATTGTTCAAATTTGCATTTACTTTACTGCTTGAGCTGAATACTTGAATAGAAAGCATGCCTACTTTACTGCACAGTCTAATTTTGTTTATCTGTTGAGGTTTAGCGCGTCACTACCTATCAGTCCATAGTTTGGACTTGTTACTTACTGAGTTGGTGTACTCACTTTACCCCCTGCACCTTGTTTGCAGATCTATGTATCTCTGGCCACTGTAGCGGCTGTTGACTATTCCAATTGCTAACTTTCATCGGACATAGCAAGGTAGCTGCCTGGCGATCACAGTCCTACTTTTCTCCTTCTTTATCTTCCATTTAGTGTATTTTGGTATTCCTACACTATATTAGTCTTGATATATTTCAGAACAGTTGTAGTGGTTGCTCATGACTTAGTGACGCCCGATGTCGGGCTTTTATTTCCGCATTTTTGTTTTTGAATTAATCTCTTTTAAGAAATTTCAGTATGGAAAAGGCTATTATCTAACTTTTAATGAAATATCGAATTGTTTGGGAGTGTGTCGGCTTGCCTAGTTCCATGATAGGCGCCATCATGACCGGGTTGGTTTTGGGTCGTGACAAGAATATACAAACCACCTGTGCTAGTGTCTTGAATAAGATAGACAGAAAGTAAATACAAAAGAGAGACTGCGGGTGCTGCAGAACGGACACAGAGAGCAGCTGACAACTATGCCTCGGGGTAATGGGGGTGCGCGCCTATATGACTGGTAGATGCACCTGCCTCAGATCCTGCACGATTACTGCATAAGTGTAGCGTGAGTACATAAACAAAATATACCCAGTAAGTATCTAGTCTAACCTCGAAGAAGTAGTAACGAGGGATCAACATCGACACTTACTATGGGCCAATAAATAAAGTACAGAAATTCTAAATATGCATCGAATACATCAATAATAATAATAACACAATATCAAACAATAAATAAGTGATTCTTCAACTATAAGTCAATTTAAAATCTCCAATTAGCACACGCTAGCTTCAACAAATACGAGTCATCAGGTAAACTGTAATTTATCAAGTCATGGAAGTAATATCAAGTGAAATCGGACTCCGAGCATTATCATGCACGATTTATGCCGAGGTCGTAGGTCCCGATCCAGAATAACGTGTACAATGCCGAGGGTCGACCGACACGAACCATATATGCATCTATTATACTGCCGAGGCGTTCGACCCGCTCCACAAGAAGAGAGAATACTCTACGAAAATCCAATTTAAAGGTTATCATAAGACTAATACACAAGGAAGCACAATTTCTATCAACGGTCAAGTAACCTGCCAAAACTCGACGTAAGTGAAGTTCGATCTTTACGAATCCTTTATCAAGTTTCAATATAAGTTAAGCACTTAAATTAACAAGTAGAGTGCAAGCAATACAGGTATTTCATGATAGGGTCCTAAAACTACCCGAACATAAGCATGCTTTGTAGTTATGCACGGACTCTCGTCACTTCGTGTGTATGTAGCACCCACAATTAGAAGCAAATAGTAATTTAAAACACCTATGGGGTAAATTCCTTCTTACAAGGTTAGGCAAGAGACTTACCTCGTCCCAAAGCTCACTTTTCGGCCACAAAATTACTCTAAAGCCTCAAGTTGGTGTCGAACAATCCGAAGATAGCCAAATATTATATAAATTAATCAATATACACTCACAAGTTCATAATTTAGCTATTAGAGTAATTACCCAACCCAAATTGGAAGATTCCTAAAATTTACCCTCGGGCCCACGTGCCCGGATTCCAAAAAATTTCGAAGATAAATTTGATCCATAACCTCAGGAACTCAAATATATAATTTCTACCAAATTCCATAATCATTTTCGTGGTTTTATCCCATTTTTATCAAAACCTAGGTTTTTCAACTAAACCCATAATTTCTACAATTTATATGAATCTACCCAAAATGCATGTATTAAACCCATATTGTATAGTAATTACTTACCTCAAAGTTCTACGTGAAAATCCATCCTCAAAGAGCTCTAAAATCGATCAACAAGTTAAAGAAATGGACCAAAAAGCCTAAATCCCGACTTCTAAAACATTCTGCCCAGGTCTGCGCCTTCATCACGATCGCGGACAAGCCCTCGTAATCGCGACGGCAAAACTGATGAACTGAGGAAAATTCCTCTTCGCGATTGAGAGAGGACACTCGCAAACACGATGCACTGAGCCGCCTCCTCATCGCAAACGCGTGCCCTTACACGCAAATGCGTAAGGTGACTGAGTTGCCTAGGCCCAGGCCCTCGACTCTATGCGAACGCGACAGGTCTCCCGCGAACGCGAAGACTACTACCCCAGGATTTCGCGAACGCGGCCAATACTTCATGAACACAAAGCACAAAATCACCAAGTCCCCAATTCCTTCTTTGCGATCGCGTGGGTTCCTTCGTGTTCGCGAAGAAGGAAATCAAAACAGCACACCAGCAGATTTTTGACTTAGCTCTGAGCGGTCGAAACGCACCCGAGCCCTCCGGGACCCCGTCCAAATGCACCAACAAGTCTATTACCATAATATGGACCTGATCGAACTTTCGAAACATGTAAACAACATCAAAACTAAGAATCGCACCCCAAAACCAAATTGAATCAAGTTATGAACTTCAAGTTTTTCAACTTACTTCGAACGCGCCGAATCATACTTAGACTACTCAGAATGACACAAAATTTTGCATGCAAATCTTAAATTACCATAAAAACTATTCCCAGACTCGCAATCCCAAACGGACCTCGATAACACCAAAAACTATTCCAAACCAAACATAAAGAAATTAAAAACATTTAATGCGCCAACTTTCAACATTAAGCGCTAAAACGCTCTCGGGTCATCCGAAACCCGATCCGAACACACACCCAAGTCAAAAATCATCATACGAACCTATTGGGACAGTCAAATCCCGGTTTTGAGGTCGTTTATTCAAAATGTTGACTCAAGTCGAACTTAACCATTTTTAAGCCACTATTAAGGAACTAAGTGTTTCGATTTCAACGCGAACCCTTCCAAACCCGAACTAACCATCCCCGCAAGTTATAAAATAGTAAAATCACATGCGGTGAGTTTTAATTAGGGGAACAGGAATGTAGAAAGCAAGTGTGGGGTCGTCTCGACCCTTAATATTGAGGATCATGTTGCTAGCTAGGCCCTAGAGGGTCTTAGGGAGTATTTCTCATCCTTGTTTTAATATTTTGCATTGTGATTCATGCATCACAGACTATATATGAAAAAAGTGTGGGGTAGAAAAATTACTTTCTGATTGTAGTTGTATAAAAAAATTCTCTTTTCTTTACATATAATCTGTAGTTAGTAATAGTCTAGTTTAGAGTAGTAGACAATTATTGCTTTAAAAAAATGAAAATATAGAAAAATCAGAAGAAAAAATAATAGAAAAATCTTGGACTTTTCCCGACGATGTATCTCTTGGACAATATTTTTGAGGGATTAAGGTCTGATTAAAAAATACCAAAAAGATTTTCTTTTATTTATTAGGATATTTAGGTGATATCCCTTGGTTTTTCTTTGGGCGCCGGTTCTTTTCCACGGATGTAGCTTGAATCGGGTATTTGGTTTTATCTTTTTAGGAGTAGGGTAGAAAGAAAACTTAGTTGCTCTAGATACCTATTGACATGATTGGTGCTGGCACATTAGGCTATGGCATGCGCTCTATTTCTCCATTGTATTTAATTGAATTGTGATGCCTAAGTGAAAGAAATAGCCTATTCTGTGACGCATTTTCTCAGTTGCCTAACTTGTATGTCATCTAGTGCATTATTGCTTAAAATTCTCAAATATATGTGCTTGGCTGACTTGCGGTTGAACATAATCATCTGATTGAGTCATTTGTAATGTGCGTGTGAGGATTCGTGATATTTGTGCTATCCTGGGTAGTCTAGAACTTTCCCTGTGTGTTAATTGAAGCGAATCATTAAGTGGTGCTAGTCAAGGAGATGACATAGGCATTTCTTTGCTTGATCATAGATGTGTTTGTCACTTACAAACAAATTCTTCCCATTGTTAGTCCCTTTGAGCCTGTAAACCTTTTCTTGGCACCCACATTACAAGCCATATCCCGAATTTTGTTCTTAGTCTAAGCTTGTTGAACCTTAACCTCCTAAGAACTTAGTCGCTAAAAGAGTAAGGTGAGATATTGGGGAGTAGCTTTTGAGTGGAACACGAAAGCACCCACAAGGTGCACTAAAGTTATAAAAAGGCTACTAGCCGATAAACTTTAATAACGAGAGTGTGTAGGAAAAAGGGGGGGTGTAGGAAAAAAATACAAGAAAACAAATAAAAATAATGTTGGTATTCACAAATAAAAAAAACACACACCTCCTAATCTTCCTAATTCGTGCTAGTGGGGATATAGAAGTTCTTAATTGAGAAAAAGCTATGTTGTGTATGATTTATGGCAAAGTGATTTGGTTGAGAAAAGTGTGTGCTCGATTTTTGAGTGAAGTGTATTAAAGTGCTTAGGAGGGTTAGTCACTATTCCTAAATGTATCCTACCCATCCCTTAGCCTACATTACAATCCGGAAAGACGTAATTGATCCTAGACTTGGCTAGCTTAGATTAGTAGAGATGTACACTACGGGAAAGCTTATGGTACAACCACGAGATGCACATGAACTTCTTTGCGAGATTGAGTGCCGTTTGTTCACTTGTTTGATGTCCTTAAATTATGTTCAAGGTTATAGCTGAATATGTGGACTATTTCTATATTCACTCTCTTGTTTGTTGGTGAGGGCACATGGTCTCCTGATGGATTGGTGATGTTGTTGACTCCTCTGTTGGGTGAGTCGCAAGTTGAGGGTTCTTAGTGATAATGAGTCGACTCTTGAGGTAGGGTGGTTATGAGTTGGAATTCGTTGACTTAAAATGCGTATACTTGGTCATGTTTAAAACGGGGAGTATGTGAAGTTCGTATGTTCATGCTTGATTGCCGGCGTCGACCATAGTCAAAGCTAGAGTGTATGATTGAAAAAAAATTGAATTTCTCCTCAATAGTTGATATGTAATTTGTTGGGTGTAGTTGATAGTTCTATTAATTGCTCGAGGACGAGCAAGAGTTTAAGTATGGGTTGTTGATATTCAGCTTAAAGTATGTATACTTATATGCATACCGCCTCGCATTTTACTCGTATTTTGTGGAAATTAGATGTGTAATGTAATGATTTATTCTAATTCGTG
Organism: Nicotiana attenuata; assembly: GCF_001879085.1. Classification (NCBI taxonomy): domain Eukaryota; kingdom Viridiplantae; phylum Streptophyta; class Magnoliopsida; order Solanales; family Solanaceae; genus Nicotiana; species Nicotiana attenuata. The sequence continues at coordinate 92,864,909 of NC_031990.1, read as the reverse complement.
ATATTTTTATGTGTAGGAGTCACCCAAAAGCAATGTGGGATAAAAGTGCACGAGTTGAAGTATAAAAGAAAACAAAAGAAAAAAATTGGACAGTGTAGCACCCAGGCCAACGTGTCGCGCTGCGTGGGGCGCAGAACATAGATTTGAAACTTTGGCCAATAGGCCAGCGCCAGGGCCAGCACGACGAGCTGCCCTGGACGCTGGGTGACGGAATTTTCTCCTACTTCGTGCGGGACAAGATCTTTTTCGGTCCTACACACCCCCAACTTGTATAAAAAGAAGTGTAAACCTATTTTGAAGGTGGAGACACTACTTTAAGAGGAAAACAACACATGAAATACTCGTGAGCAAGGATTCTCAGTTTTTCTTCATCTTTCTTAGTATTTTTAACTATTTAACACTTGTGAAATTGTTCAAATTTATCATGAGTGGCTAAAATCCATAAGTTCAAAGATTGTGGTTTAGCCATGAATATTGTTGTTCGAAATTGGCTTTACCTTGATTATAATTCGCTAATATATGGTTATTTCTTAAATTCTGTGATTAACTGCTTAATTGTCTGGCCAACAGTTAGGTTCTTTTTACTATATATTCTATGCTTGGGAAAGCTACGTCTAGATTAGAGAAGAATTGAAGAGGGCATGATCTTAACTTTGAGTTGGGGAGGATTTGTGGCTAGGATAGGAATATACCCAATCACCAGCTTAATTGAATATCATAATCTTAATGCGTTCTTAATAGATTAATTCCATAGGAATATAGGAGTTAATCTATTTTGAATAAGTGAGCAGTAATTCGGCAGAATTCTATGAGAGCAATTACTCGATTAATTAGAAACCATGAGCGAATTGTACAGAAGGGAGAGTTAATTAAAACACAATAGGATTGGTGAATTGATCACAACCCTGGAATGCTCATCTCTACTGAATTCTCTACAACCATTTTCTACTTGATTAATTAGTTAATTGTTACATTCTTGCTTAGTTGTAATCACACTTTAAACTCTGATTGACGACTGAATAACAACTTCAGTGAAATTAGTAGGTAGTTAACACAAGTCTCCGTGGGTACGATATATGGACTTACAATCCTCTATTACTTGTACGACCACATATACTTGTGTGTACATTTGGGAGAAACAGTTATCCATTTTATTCAAATGTAAGTATCAATTTTAGTAGTGTGGGAAAAAATGGAGGAGGAGGAGGAGGAGCTCAAGAAGAAGCGCAAAGAAGAAGTTGTTCTGAATTTTCCCCCATCTAGCTTTATTTTAAGTGCATTTGTAAATTATGGTTATGTTTTAAATAGCACCATTAAAAATGACTATTTGTGTCATTTCTACGGCTAAGAGGCTCATCATATTACTCTCTAAACGGGCTTAGAAAATAGGACTATAACTAGCTTAGAACACCATATAGTATTTACACCAACTAGTCCTTTTTGTGGCTTGTATGTACGATAACTCTTAAGTTCGCCGTCATATAAGTGGGAGCTTCTATCTCAACATTAGAAGCCAGGGCCGTCTCAACAAGATTGGGGGCCTAAAGCCAAATTTCAGATAGGCTCTAAGTAAGAATATCAACGATAATTTTTCAATAAAAAAGTATAAAATAAAGGTAGAATTTGTTTGCAACGAATTATTTGTGATACAACAATAAATCGCGACCACAAATATAGATATGAAAAAACATAATATTATTGGTAAAATTATGCGGGTACAATTCTGTTTGTTCCCTTGATTCTTCTCTCCTGATTATCTCTGTGATTCGAGGGCTGGAGCAGTGTATTTCTCAAACGTAGGATGATGATGCTTTCATGGATTTATTTGATATCCATGAAGTATGTTGTGGGTCTTCTTGAAGTATTTGATTATCAAGAGTTATCCGGCCACTTCTTGATCTCTTTGTGAATATTCCGTGAGTTTATCAGATTTTCGAGATGATCTCCATTTTTGAGATGCCTTTGTTAAGGGAATGTGTAACCCTTTTTATATGAGTGACTTAGGGTTAGGGTAGAGTAGACACCAAGATAGGATTTCGGTAGAGTAACCTCCAAGCAACCCTAATAGACTCCTAGAATTAAAGAGTCATCTTGTTGTATCTTGAATTTAGGATTTAGCTTGATCGGTTAAAATTTCAATGTCTACAAATGCCCTCTACTTCAAGATTTGTCGGGGTGTAGGCTTGTCGAAGCTTGAAGACGAGACTTGAAGTACCCGATCATCGCAACAGATAATTTTGAAAGTTGTAATTTTTGATTTGCAGGAGGAAGAGATGAATGGCAGAACTGGTCCCATTGGGCGTGCCAATTTATTTGCAATGAATTATTTGTGATACAAAAATAAATTGCAACCACAATATAAGTATGAAGAAACATAATTTTGTTGATAAAATGATGCGGGTACAATTCTGTTTGTTCCTTTGATTCTTCTCTCCTGATTATTTCTATGATTTGAGGGCTGGAGCTGTGTATTTCTCGAATGTAGGATGATGCAGGCTTTCATGGATTTATTTGATATCCATGAAGTATGTTGTGGATCTTCTTGAAGTATTTGATTATCAAGAATTATCCGGCCACTTCTTGATCTCTTTGTGAATATCCCGTGAGTTTATGGGATTTTCGAGATGATCTCTATTTTTGAGATGCCTTTGTTAAGGGAATGTGTAACCCTTTTTATATGAGTGACTTAGGGTTAAGGTAGAGTAGCCACCAAGATAGGGTTTCGGTAGAGTAGCCTCCAAGCAACCCTAATAGACTCCTAGAATTTTAAGAGCCGTCTTGTAGTATCTTTAATTTAGGATTTAGCTTAATCCGTTAAAATTTCGATGTCTACAGAATTATAAAACTCAAGAATTTGATAAGTTGATATACAACAACAACATACCTAGTGAAAACCTACAAAGTGAAATCTGGGTAAGTAGAGTGTACATAGATCTTACCTCTACCTTGAGAGGTAGAAAGATTGTTTCCGAAAGACCCTCGGCTCAAGATAAAGCATGGCAAAAAAAAAGGTCAGATAAAGACTCAATTTAATGCAGTATGAAAATGAAAGTAACGAAAGCGAATAAGTCATGATAAAGCAGTCTAAAAAGGAGCAGTAGCTATTACAGATAAATAAGATAATCGAAGTACAAGAAAAAATAGATAGTAGCAGAAATCAAAGAGTAAGAAACTATACAACAAGATAAATTGATATAATGATATCGAAAAGTGTTGCATTGCTTCAATATAATGATTGCTTGTTGTAACGCTTTGAAGAAAATAACTTGTAAGCCGCGGTAAGTTGTCGATTGAGAGACTTTTAATGTTAATAATAAGAATAGTAAAAGAGAGAATGAAAAAGGTAAATATATAAATTATAATATGGGCCTGTATTAGCTATTACTCCTATACTATAGATAGCCTATGTTAGGATAGAAATGAGGCAAAAAGAAATAGCTACCCTACCTATGTAAGGAAATAATTCATTAGAAGTTATTCCATTCTCTAATTATTATAACGATCCACAAAATTATTGTACTTTCGCTTCAAAAAAATTTTAAATTTAAATTTACACATATTTTTTTTTAATAATAGATATACAATAAATCTTAAGGAAAAAACGAGGCCATCATAAAGTTGGGGTCCCAAGCGATTGCTTTACTAGCCTTATAGTCGAGCCACCCATGAATACCAATACTTGAAGGTAAATGATATCTCATTCTTCTTTATCTATATTTATATATTATTAAAAGGAGAGAAAAAAACCCTCTGCTTAAGCAAAGTGGCATCCTTAAAATTAGCCACATGTAATTTAATAACTAATTAACTAATAATTAATTCGTCCATATGGCATAACCAAAAAATGTCGCATATAACTTATTCCTTAATTAATTAATAATAAATAACTAAATAAAAATATTGGAAATTTTAATAAAATATCTATCCATATTTTTAAGAAGAATTTGGAAAAACAACTTCTCCAACGATCTCATTTTATTACAAATTTCAAGTCACTGTTATCCATTGAAATTGAGTACATCTCAGCATATGATTTCTATATTTTCGGTGGTTTTCCATGTTTAGGATAATATTAAAAATAATTGTAGAAATAAAATATTAATATTGAATATTTAAAGTTTCATAATTCAATAAAATCTAACTACAATTATAATTTAGAAACAACTATAATTTTTATTCTGTTTGAAAGAAAGGTAAAAAATTTATTACAACTGGGCTCCCTACTTTTCAATTTTATAGCCCATATTTCAATTTACAACCAACTAGCCCAAAAATAATAGGCTAAGATTCAACATCCAACTCCAATAGGTTCTCAAAATTACTATTTAATTTTTAAAAAAGATTCCCCAAGCTTTTAAATTAATTTTCGAATCAGTAACTGTGACTCAAATATTAGTTCAACAAATCAAATTCATTTGGGTGGTGAAAATTAGATTTTTAACAAGCTTAAATATGTGGGTTTAAATTATTTCGAATTTGATTTTGTGAGAAATTTGGAGTGGGTGTTATTTAGACTTGTTAGAAATAGTATAAGGAGGTTGTATATAAAATCTGCAGTCATTTAATGGAGATTTGGACTGGTTTTGAACAAGAATTGCAACTGAAAATCGTGGAAGAAGTTCGTGGTCTTCAAATCTGCAATCCAAACAACTAACAAATTCAAAAAAATCCATTTTCGAAAGCAAAGCTTTGAGTGGTCTTCAATGGTGGACTTCTACTCTTCAATTTTCTTACATTGCAACCAGGTGACACAAGAGGAGAAGCAGAAAATACACGGCCCCTTGAAGCATATGTAGAAGATGTGAGAAGAGGAGAGAGTGAAAGCAATGGTTGTGAGAACATAGATTTAACTCTATAGCTTTTAGAAGCAATGATTGTAAGAACACAGATCTTGAATTTGCTAGTGCTTTCAAAATATGCACAATGTGGGCTAGGTCTTCGAACTCGGAGATTGAAAAAGATCACTCTATGCAGCGACAGAGGCAAGATCTCTATATGTTGATAGATACCCGAGAGACTTGTTCGCCGCCTCGACGCATTCCCTTCTCTCCCCGGTATCGTCCCACACAGAAAGAAAGAGCGCGTCGCTAGCGTCATCGGTTGTTTTGAACACAGATCGGTCACACTACTCGTTGTTTGGAACGCTAAGGCCGAAAGGAAATGACGGAAATATAGTCCAGTGCCGCGAAGACGATAATGTCTTACGATCTTACGATCTCCATTCCCATATCCAATAGATAAGGGATCTTGCCCTATAACCTAGTGAAGAGGGGTGGTTCCCCTTTCTCGCGTAAAAGCGATCAGAATTCGAACACGCCGCGTTTTTAGGTAAAACTTATAAATATGGGCCATTTTTTTATGGTGTGAAGTCATGTGTATTTTCTTGTAATTCTTTCAAAATTTAAATCTATATGTTAAGATTAGAGTAGCTTTCAACTCCATTCTAATTAAAATATGAATGTTTTCATTTATTTTAGTTTCATTTTTTTCTCTAATCATCATTAATTGATAATAATATATTTATATATTATTAAAAAGAGAGGAACCCTCCTCCCCTCCCCCTAAGCCAAGTGACAACCTTAAATTCTGGCCACATGTAATGTATTAACTAATTAACTAATATCTAATAACTAATTCAGCTATATGGCATAACCAGAAAATGCCACATATAACTTATTTCTTAATTAATTAGTAATAAATGACTAAATCAAAATATTAGAAATATATAAAAAAAATCTATCCATAAATCTGAAAAAAAAACTATTCCAACGATCTCATTTTGTTACAAAATTCAAATCATTGTTATCCATTCAAATGGAGTACATCTCAACAGTTGATTTCTATAATTTCTTTTAAGTTTAGGACAATATTAAAACTAATTTTAGAAATGTCCGGCCCCAATCTCCCACCAAAGGATATTGTGATGTCATCTAGTCTTTAAGACTAGGTAAGCCTAACATACATGAATAAATAACAGAAATAATATGTAACTTCAAATTTAAACCAACCAACTATCATAAAAGAACTCCACAATACAGCTGCACAATAACTTCCAAAATCTGATGAGACTGAGTCATAAGCTCTACACGAATATACTGAACCAATCCCTAATACATCAGTGTCTAAGTAGAGTGTAAGCAATAGAAAAGAAACAAGGACAGAGGGTGACTCCGAGGCCTGCAAACATCGGCAGATATACCTTGAAGTCTTCGATCTAAGCGCGCTACTCCCTAGTGTCTAGCATGATATGAGGTGCTTGGATCTGCACAAAAAGATGTGTCGAACCGTAGTGTAATGACCCGACCGGTCGTTTTGAGCATTTGCACCCTGCTCGGTGATTTAAGGGCATGAGTATCTCCGTGGTTTGACTTTTTAGTATTTGACCTCGGATTGGAGTCTTGATGGTTCTGTCAGCTCCGTTGGGTGATTTGTGACTTAGGAGCGTGTCCGGATTGTGATTTGGAGGTCCGTAATTGAACTTGGCTTGAAATGACAAAAGTGGATTAAACCCGTAAAGAACCAACCCGGAACCGGCCCGGACCGTAACTCGTACGGGTCCAAAAAATAGAGGCCGGGCCCGGCCCGGCCCACCCGTTTAACACCCTTACCTCTCATAAGCCTCCCACCAAGTAAAGGCAGCTCCAGAGAACTGAAAGGTAGTGAACGAGACCCCACTGGCCTCCAGAATACCCGCTAGACGGAGTATCCTCTGACACTTATCCAAGAAACTCTGGGCATCCTCGCCCTCTGCACCACTGAGTCAGAGGCTGAAGTCTACCAAACCTCTCCAATCTACGCTGCTCGTCATCAAGCATGACTGGAACCACATAGTCCTGAGTAGGTGCAACCGGCTGGAGTGGTGGTGCCCCCGGTGTTTGAAGTCCCTGAACAACCTGCTCGAGTGTACGGGCGACGGGAGTTTGAGTGCCTCCCCCGGCCTACGAAGTAGCTGTTGTAGCAGAAACGGCGACTGCTTGAGCAAGACTGGTGCACACGGTCAAAATCTTAACTAAGGTCTCCTGAAGACCTAGAATAACAGTAGGCAAAACCGGTGCCTGAGCTCGTCCAGTTGGAGCATCCACAACTGGGACCTGATCATGAACTGGGGCAGTTGGGGGATCTGTAGGTGCTGCCCTAGCTACTGTGCGGGCTACACCCATGACCCTACCATGGCCTCGACCGTGACCTCAGCCTCTAGCGGCCCCAACTAGTGGTATTGGTGGTCGTCCGTCCTGACCGCTAGCACATGTCCTCACCATCTGTGAGAGAATAGAATAACAGAAGTTTAGTTACTAGAATCAACAGATTCGCATGACAAGAACTCTAGGATGTGAAGTTTTCCTAAAGGTTCTGCAGCCACTCGAATATAAGTACAGATGTCTTTGTATCGATCCGCAAGACTCTACTAAACCTGCTCATGACTCGTGAGACCTATGTAACCTAGGCTCTGATGCCAACTTGTCATGCCCCAAAACCAACCCGGTCGTGATGGGGCCTATCATGGAACTAGGCAAGCCGACACACTCCCAAACAATTCGATATTTCATTAAAAGTTAGATAATAGCCTTTTTCATACTGAAATTTCGTAAAAGAGATTAATTCAAAAACCAAAATGCGGAAACAAAGGCACGACATCGGGTGTCACTAAGTCATGAGCAACCACTACAACTGTTCTGAAATATAGCAAGACTAAAATAGTCTGAGAACACAAAAATACACTAAAGGGAAGATAAAGAAGGAGAAAAGCAAGACTGCGGTCGCCAGGAAGCTACCTCGCTATCTCCGATGAAAGTCAGCAACTGGAATAGTCAACAGCTGCTACCGTAGCCAGAGATACCTGGACCTACAGACAAGGTGCAGGGAGTAACGTAAGTACACCAACTCGGTAATAACAAGTCCAAACTATGGACAAATAGGTAGTGACACACTAAACCTCAACAGATAAACAAAATTAAACTGTGCAGTAAAGTAGGCATGCTTTCCATTCAAGTATTCAGCTCAAGCAGTAAAGTAAATGCAAATCTGAATAATGTGAAGTATAAAGCTCCACAAATCTCTACATGCCAATGCACAGAATGCATGAAAATATACCATGTACCTCCACTCTCAAGTGCTCAACCACTCGGTACTGTATATAGTCATCCTGCCTAGGGAAGATCCATCCCGTAATATATACACATCACTGGCAATAGTCACTCAGTACCGAGGAAGGCCATTCCATCCCTATGGAAAAGATCCATCTCCAAGTATAAATACTTCGGACAAGATCCATGTCCAGTGAAGATCCATCCATCAAAATATCAACTACGCTCACTAGGGGTGTGTTACAGACTCTGGAGGGGCTCCTACAGCCCAAGCAAAATCATAATCATCAACATAACCGCTGTGGCATGCAGCCCGATCCCATAACTGACACTCATAATCAGGCTCTCAGCTACACTCAGTCATCAGTCTCCAGTCTCACACACACGGGCTCACAATGCCATGAAACTAGCCCGAAACAGTAATATGATGTGCCATATAATAACAACTAAGACTGAGACATGATATGATATGGATGAATAAGACTGAGAACATAATATTAATTAATCTAATGAGATGACAGCAAGAAACGACCACTCGGGTCTCAATAATATCAGCACGAAGTCCTAACATGATATCTAGCATGATTTACAGCTCATTTACTTAATCGCATGATAGAAACACGGATATCAGCAAGGAAGAGGCACTAAGCGGTGCCATGGAATGAACTAGGCCACAATTCTCACGGTGCACGCCCGCACGCCCGTCACTTGGCATGTGCGTCACCTCAACACTAATCACATAACACATAGTTCGGGGTTTCGAACCCTCAGAACCAAGTTTCGAAGCGTTACTTACCTCAAATTAAGCCAAATCCTACTCCGCGACGCCCTTGCCTCTGGAATCGACCTCCAAACGTCCCGAATCTAACCAAAAGCAGTACAATGCAATCTATATAGGCCAAGGAACCAATTCCACACGAAAACCATCAATTTAGACCAAAATCCCAAAATTCACCCAAACTCGGCCCTCGGGGCCACGTCTCGGAATCAGACAAAAATCACAAAACTAGAAAGCCCTTTCACTAACGAGTCTACCCATACCAAATTCAACAAAATCCGACATCAAATGGTCTCTCAATCCTCAAATCAAACTCTCCAAAATCTCAAGCCCTAACCCCTCATTTTCACCCCTAATCTACATTACATGATTAAACAACGGGAAATCATCACATATACGAGTATTAGGGATCAAGCCACTTACCTTACTGATAAACCCTTGAATTCCTCCTCAAAATCACTCTCAAAAGCTCCAACACCGACTAAAAATGGTGGAAAATCAACCAAAATTCGCGAAGTCCACAATTTATATATTATGCCCAGAACTTCCGCATCTGCGGTCCAAGAGTTGCTTCTGCGACGTCGCACCTGCGGAAAATCCATCGCAGGTGTGATTCTCACTTATGCCCTCAGAACCCGCTTCTGCAGACCAATTCTTGCACCTGCGGCTCCGAGCCAACCCCAGCCTTGGCCGCATCTACAGCCCCTTCTCCGCTTCTGCTGTCTCGCACTTGCGGTCCCCATTCCGCAGGTACGGTTATGACAACTGAGTTCGATCTTCAGCATTCCTCAAATTCCATCCTTGTTCCGTCAACCACCCGAAATTAATCTGAGGCCCTCGGGACCTCAACCAAACATAGCAACAAGTCATATATTAACACAGGAACTTAGTCGAACCTTCAGAACACTCAAAACAACATAAAAACACCAAATTACCCTCGGGTTCAAGCCTAAGAACTTCTAAACTTCAAAATTTCGCAAACAAAGCCGAAACCAATTAAATCACCTCTGAATGACCTGAAATTTTACACACACGTCACAAATGACACTACGGACCTACTCCAACTTCCGGAATTCCATTCCAACCCCGATATCAAATCTTCCACTACCGACCAAAATCGCCAAATTTCCAACTTTCGCCAATTCAAGCCTAATTCTACCACCGGCCTCCAGATCATATTCCGAACGCGCTCCTAAGTCCAAAATAACCTAACGGAGCTAACAGAACCATCAGAATTCACATCCAAGATGTTTGCGCATAAGCCAACATCCGGTCAACTTTCCAAACTTAAGCCTTCCCAAAAGAGACTAAGTATCTCAAATCCACTCTAAATCCACTCCAGACCCGAACCAACTGATCCAACATATCATAGTATAGCTGAAGAACACAAAAAGAAGCAGAAATGGAGAAATGGGGCTATAACTCTCGAAACGACCGGTCGGGTCGTTATAATTCTACTAATTGCTCATACATTTGTGACACCAGGTTTTAGGAGTATTCTAGTAGACACTTTGTGAATTTTGAGTATTAATTTCGCCGTATTTACTCTCTCATTAGTTTATGCTTTATCTTACTATAATTTCTCGCTATCCATTTACTCAATAAATAAATAAATCAACTACTTTGAAACTATTAAAAAGGAACAAATACATGACTAGTTCTCTGTTTGCTTGCGTAGCCGCGACGTTGGGCGCCATCACGGTCTATAGGAAAATTTGGGTCGTGACACAAGCCATGTTGTTAAGCAATAAAAAGTCGCCGCTAATCCTATATAGTGACAAATTAGAGATAGATTATAAAAAAAACATTAGCTTCAAGATGAATTTGGTAGCTAATTCTAGTTTTCTTACTCAACTTATGTAATAAACTATCTTAGTAATGATATTAGTTCTTTTTTTAACCAAAAAACGCAAGTTCTTTTCCCTATGTTTAACATGAATATGCGTTACAATACTTTAGGTATTGCTGTAAATTGAATAAGGACAATTTGTTTAAGTAAAATATTAATAAATTTTAAATTACTAAATATTAAGAGTACTTACACTATTCAAATAAGGAAAAATTTAACAATTATAATTTGGGTTGATTGCAAACTCCTAAATTTTAGGAAAAAATAATTCAATGACTATTTTGTCTAGTGTGAAATCTATTTTTTAAAGGATAAAAAGGCGAACAATCACAATATTTTATATGATATATTTATACCAATAAAGATATTATTTAAAAAAAATATATAAAATTTTACTAAACAATGTGTTTGACTTTAAAATAAGATTAACAAAAATACATAAGCTCTTGAAAATATAAATATTGAATATTTTATTTAGCATAATAAAGAAAGAAAATCTTTTATAAAAATCCTTAGATGCCTATTTTGAAAATTTTAATTTTTTCTGTCTTTTCGGAAACAAAGAGGTTAGCTCTATGCTCATAGAAAAAATTGATAAAGGGCAACTGTCACGACCCAAAATCCACTATGGATCGTGATGGCGCATAACGCCGTCGTCAGGCTGTAATGACCCACCGGTCGTTTTGTGAATTTGCACTTTGCTCGATAGTTTGGGGGCACAAGTAGCTCCGTAAGATGTATTAGGACTTGTGTGCAAAATTTGAGTTCATTCCGAGTTGATTTGTTATGTTTCGGTGCGAGTTTTTGGAAGTCGAAAGTTCGAAAGTCCATTAAGTTAGATTTGAGGTGTGTTTCGTCGATTCGATATTGTTATGTGTGATGTAAGGCCTCGAGTAGGTCTGTATTTTGTTATAGGACTTGTTGGTATGTTCAAACGGGATCCCGAGAGGCTCGGGTGAGTTTCGAATAGGTTTGGGCTGTGTTGTGCTCGTGTTCTTATGTTTCGACGTCGTTTCTTCAAGCATAAATGGTACCACATTAAAAAAATAAGCTCCGATTTTTGTTTTGGTTGAAGCATTAGATCCATATCATAATTAAAGAGCCATAGCAAAAAGAATCGTCAAATTTGGACATCGTATGAGGATTTTATGGTCATTTTACTAAGAATTGGGCTGCCAGATTTTTCAGATTAATAACAAAAATTACCACCGACTTCGTATTTAAAAATCTGCACTATTTTCAAATATTGAAACCAACATATCTCCTTCATTATAAGGTCAAATGGGGTGATGCAAAATCCTAACTTGACTAAAATTTCACAAGGATTCTATTGGAGGAATCAAAAGTGAGTTTCGGGATCGTTTGGCATGCAAAACGAGGAAGAACCGCTGGGTAAAAATACTTTATATCGAAGTCGGATTTGAGTGAAACTAGTATGGTAGGACTCGTAATTGAATGCGTGTTCGGGTTTTGCAAATTTTATCGTGTTCCGAGGTGCGGGCACGGGGAGTTGACTTTTGTTGATTTTTTGCAAATTGTATAAGAATCATAGGTTTGTTAATTGAAATTATTTTCCCTTGCGTTGTTTGATGTATTAAGTCTTCTTTGGCTAGATTGGGTCGAGCGATGGTGAATTGGTAAAGAAAAGCTAAATTGAGTATTGAGTTGGCCGATTGAGGTAAGTGTCTTGTCTAACTTTGTGTGGGGTAAACCACCGCTTAGGAATTGAGTTAATTGTGTTATCTTGTTATGTGAAAACCGTGTACGCAAGGTAACGAGTGGGTACACAACCTATATGTGGTATTGACCGGTTTAGATTGTTTAGTCTCTTTCCATGCTTTTGATTAAATTGTCATAACATGTGGTATCTAGTTGTTAGACTCTTACATGCTCTATATGATGTTGTTATCACTTATTTACCTCTTACTTGTTATTTGGCCCTTATATACCTTGGTTGAAGTCATTGCCTTCCTTATTGTCTTCTTACCTCTTAATTGTTGAGTTCTTCTATGACTATGTGAATGTCTGCTACATGTCCAAATTATTGTGATTGTTTTCTTAGTTATAACGTGCCTTACATGTCATGTCATTTTGTAAAGGTTGTTGTATTCCTTCGATTTCACGTGGTTCCCTTGTTGTCGTGTACTCATACCCTTGATTGTAGAGATTCTGGTAAATTTAGTTATTAAATTGTTGTTGTTGATTTAAGTTATTGTACGGGGGATCGGGTTGCATGCCGCAATAGGTGAATCAAGGGAGGTGGTGGAATAAGGGAGGATATTCATATTGTAATATTGTTATTGTACGGTTGGATCGGGTTGCACACCGCAACATGTGAAATAAGGGTGGATTGTTATGGTGAAATAAGGGTGAATTATGATATTGATATTATATGGTAGGATCGGGTTGCGCGCCGTAACATATTATGTTTATTGTTATGATATTGATATTGTACGGTGGAATCGAGTTGCACGCCGCAACAGGTGAAATAAGGGTGAATTGATATGGTGGAATAAAGGTGACTTATGATATTGATATTATACGGTGGGATCGGGTTGCGCACCGCAACATATCTTGTATTTTGGTATCCCCTGTTTTACTATATTGGCTCCAGTTCCTTCGTAGGAGACTCTGATAATATGTATTTCTGGTTTACACTATGTTCTGAGGATCGAGTTATTGTCATTAACTTATTGCCTTGCCGTCATTTCCTGAGCTCTTTTCCTAATACTATTATTCTGGTTAATTGATTTTCAAAGTCAATTTATTACGTTGAGTCATTACCTCATGCCCTGCTTAGCTGTTAGTAATAGAGTGATTTAAAGTAGAAGAATTAATATCATGCTACCTTGTGTGACTTCTAGGTTAAGACTCGCCGTATATTTTGGTATTTACTATTTCTAATAGTTGTTAAATTTTACTTCAATTAATTTCTCAACTTATTATCCTTAACCTGTCTGAGGTTTTTATTTCACATAAAAAGGAATCTTTATTATGTCTTAATTTAATAAACCCTGTGTTAAATTCAATAGCTTATTCGATGTTGTATTTCATTTGGAAATATTATTCTTCTTCACTCAAATGATTTCTAAAATAAACCCTTCTTTCTCACTGATTTCCTACTTGATCTAGAAACTGTACTATTACTTTATGATATATAAGTAAAAATCTCTTTGACACCTTAATTACCATGTGACACGGATATTATGTACTGAGTAGCACGTGAATTTTGCTGTGCAAAGTGAGATGAAAATATGTGGGCACAAGGTGCCATGTGTGTTAAAGGTTTGGAAGTTGTGATTATGATATGAGATTACGAGGATTGGGATTGTTGGAATTGTGTATTAGAAACAATTCAAGGTTGAGTTAACATTATTGTCACGACCCAAAATCCAACCTAGGTCGTGATGGCGCCTATCGTGTTACAAGGCAAGCCTATTTCCCAAAATATTACTATTAAATCGATTATAAGAATTTAATAAAACATTTTCAACATTTGAATTTCTCATAAACTAAATCAACTCTAAATATAATTAATATAAAATACGAAAACGAGCCCCAAACATCGAGGTGTCACTAAGTTATGAGCGTCTAAAACTATGAACTAAGGAATATAAACTGTCTAACTGTCCAAAAGAAGAAATGACAAGTGGAGTAACAAGGTCCTGCGGATGCTAGCAGCTACCTTGCAATCTCCAGAGATAGCCGGCCTGAACTCAACAATCGCCATGCTCTAACTCACCTGGATATGCACATAAAGTGCAGGGTGTAGTATGAGTACAACTGACTCAGTGGTAACAGAAATAACTAAGGAACTGAGCAGTAGTGTCGAGCTAAGTAAAAGAGTCCAATTATTTATTTTCACAAATTACAATGAACATGAATAAACAGGTAAATTCCATAAAACCAACAAATGCCACAAAGAAAGTAATAGGTAAATGCAGCAACAACAAAAGTAAATGCAACCTCACAGCAATGTCACTCCATAACTCATCACTCACACTCAGCACTCAACACTCAACACTCAATACACTCAATACTCTATACACTCAACACTCTACGCTCACTGGGGGTGTGTACAGACTCCGGCTGTGCTCCCAAATCCCAAGCGCTAAGCACGGACAACTCACGTGCCATCATATCAATACCTGGATCCGCACAATCAACTCATGTGCTACGCGGACAACACACGCTCTATGGTATCAATACCTGGACCCACATGATTTGCTCACGTGCTATGCGGATAGCTCACGCGCTATGGTATTAATATCCTCACAACCAGGCCCTCGGCCTCACTCAATCATGTACCTCACTAGCCTCACCATCATCAACAAATAAGGGGACAAAGCCCACATCACACAGCATATTAGCAAATAATAGAGACTGAGGTAAACATGTACAAAAATTTCTACGACTGAGTACAAATAATGTGAGCATGAATAAAGCTTAAGCATGATATCTAACATGAAGGTAAACAAGTTCAACAACAAGTAACTACGTAAACACAGATGATGGCCATGAGGCACTACGGACGGACCAAGTCTCAATCCCTCGAGGTATACACCCACACGCCCGTCACCTAGCGTGGGCATCACCTCCAAACAATCACATGATATCAAATTCTCCGGGTTTATACCCTCAAGGCCAGAGTTAAAACTGTTACTTACCTCAACAACGTAAAATCCTACTCCGGGATGTCCTAGTCCCTCGACTCGATCTTAAAAAGCTCTGAATCTAACCATAGTCAGATTAGTACCATCAACATGTGCTAAAGAATCGAATTCCACAATAAAAACTACAAAATATGCCAAAAATCCGAAACCGGCCAAAATCCAGCCCCCGGGCCCATGTCTCGAAACCAGTCAAAATGGCAGAATAATAAACCTCGTCCTCTCCCAAGTCTAACCATATAAAATTCATCAAAATCGTACTCTATTTGGTCCCTCAAATCCTCACTTAAAACTCTCCAAAACTCAAACCCTAACTCCCTCAATTTCACTTTGAAATCATCAATCAAATCCCAAAAACGAAGATGGATTCATGAAATATAATCAAAAACGAGCAGAGAACACTTACCCCAATCCATACGGTGAAATTGCCTCCAAAATCGCCCAAATCCGAGCTCCCCAACTCAAAATATGAACGAATGAACAAACCCTTGTATTATATATTTTTCAACCAGCTATTCTGCCTCGTTTCTCATGCCAAACGATCCCGAAACTCGCTTTTTATGCCTCCAATAGATTCCTTGTGAAATTCTAATTAAGTTAGGCTTTTGAATCACTCAATTTGACCTTATAATGAAGGAGATATGTTGGTTTCAATATTTGCAAATAGTGTAGACTTTTAATTACGCCGTCAGTGGCAATTCCGTAATTAATCTAAAAAATCTGGCAACCTAATTCTTAGTAAAATGACCCTAAAATCCTCATACGATGTCCAAATTTGATGATTCTTTTTGCTACGGGTCCGTAATTATGATACGGATCTAATGTTTCAATCAAAAAAGAAATCGGAGCTCATTTGTTCAATATGATATCATTTATACTTGAAGAAACAGCGTCGAAACATAAGAAAAAAGAGCGCAACACAACCCAA
This sequence comes from Nicotiana attenuata, assembly GCF_001879085.1. Classification (NCBI taxonomy): domain Eukaryota; kingdom Viridiplantae; phylum Streptophyta; class Magnoliopsida; order Solanales; family Solanaceae; genus Nicotiana; species Nicotiana attenuata. Next base: position 92,848,600 of record NC_031990.1, on the reverse strand, counting down.
ACCTATCCGAAACTCACCCGAGGCCCTCGCGACCTCAACCAGTAATTCCAACAAGTCGTATATCACTACCCGAACTTAGTCGAACATCCGAAACACCCAAAACAACACCAAAACACCAAATCAACCCGGATTCAAGCCTAAGAACTTCTAAACTAAAACTCGCCAACTCAAGCCTAATTCTACCATGTACCTCCAAATTACATTCTGGACACACTCCTAAGTCTAAAATCACCCAACGAAGTTAACCGAATCATAAAAATTCAAATCTGAATTCGATTACTCATAAGTCAACTTCCGGTTGACTTTTCTAACTTAGCTTTCTAACTAAGAGACTAAGTGATCATTTCACTCCAAAACTACTTCGAACCCAAGCCTACCAACTCGAAACAACTCAAACAGCTGAACAACACATAAAGAAACAGAAATGGGGGAAACGGGGTTATAACTCTCAGAACGACTGACCGGGTCGTTACAATTATTTTCCCTACTTGAACTCATTTATGCTTCATCCGCACCCCAACTATGTTGTTGTTTAGTTACTTGGTTAATTCTCGTTGTCATTCATTTTTTCACTTATCGTTGCTACTATTTGCAATTTGATATTCTTCTGCTATTGGTATTACTCTGATAGTCCTCTCCTGTTAGATTTAAGTCATATCCTGCAGGTTATATATTCGGTAGTGTCTTGACTTGGCCTCCTCACTACTCTACCGAGGTTAGGCTTGATACTTATTGGGTACAACCGTGGTGTACTCATACTACACTTCTGCATATCTTTTTGTGCAGAACCAGGTACTTGGGATCGGGTTGGTTTGGAGACTTATACTTGGTGTGGCTGGAGACTTCAAGGTACACCTGCGTTCGCCGGCACCGAAGTCACCTTCTATTGTATTTATTTTCATTGTTTCCTTTTGTCTCGGAACAGTGATGTATTTATTATGTTTAACTACTCCTAGAAAGGCTTATGACTTGTACTACCAATTTTGGAATTGTAAATGTATAGAGATTTCTATTTCGAAATTGTTCGATGTTAGCAAATATTGTCGTTACTTCTGTTAATGTTAGGATTACCTAGTTTTAGAGACTAGGTGCCATCACGACTCCGTCGGAGGGATTTTGGGTCGTGACACAGGCAAGCCAACGTTGCTCTATCAAATTATTTACTCGTTTTATTACTTTTGAAATCATAATTTTTATTAATTAAATAGTATGAAATAAAATATACAGGCTGGAATGATAGAATTTATGTGAACTACCATACTAACATCTAGTAGAAACCTCCAAATCCCGGTATCACTAGTGCATGAGCATTTTCTACGGAGTACAACAATAATACAATATCTGTCCAGAATGTAAATAAGACAGGATAAAATAAGTCGTACAATAGGGACTCGGTGGACTGAGATGCGTAGCCTGAATTGCAGCTCACACAAAGTCTTCTATATATATGTGCCTACGCGCCAAGATGATCACCAAATGACATGTCGATTCTGCACATTTAGTGCAGAAGTCCAGCATGAGTACATAAATCAACGCGCACCCAGTAAGTATCTAGCATAACCCCGGAGAAGTAGTAACGAGGGGTCAACATCGACACCTACTAGAGGTCCAATAAAGCAATATTCCAATAAAGCAATATAATAAAAGCATAAGCAGATATGAAGAATACAGCAATAATGGGGTAAATCTGTAAGTTACATAAACTCCCAAATGTTTTTCTTTTAAAGCATGAACTTCTAAATCTTGTATTCTACCTTAACAGCTCAGAAAATGCCAAGTGTCAATATCAGATAAATAAGGGATACCATAAAATACCGGGCATCAGTGGAAGGTCTATCTCGTGTATATTCGGACTACTAGCGATATAATGCACGATTCTGCCGAGGTCCTTTGGCCTGATCCAGAATAATTTGTACACTGCCGAAGGACGTGCGGGACGATCCATAGATGCATCTATATACTGCGAGGCGTTCGGCCCACTCCACAAGAAAGGAAGGAAATTGCCGAATTATGAGACACGCGCTTACAATTCAGTATATGAGTACAAGTGAGTATAACCATTACCGTTTCTCAAATATATTTACTAACAACTCAAGGTGATAAGGCTTGGCCTAAGATATATGTAATCTCTAACTCAAGTTCAATTATAGTTTCAAATAACTAAGCCAGTAGAATAAGTTGAAGTAATTCAAATATTGCATGATAAAATCCTAAGTCTACTCGGACATAACATGCTTTAGCGTACGGACTCTCATCACCTCGTGCGTACGTAGCACCCACAACTTATTAGCACATAGCAATTACATCACCTAGGGGTAGTTTCCCCCTCAAAAGGTTAGACAGGAGACTTACCTCGCTCCGAAGTTTCATAACCGGCTCCAACGCAACTCTAACACCTCAAACCGATGCCTGTTGACCCAAAACTAATCAAACAAGGTGCAAACCAATAAAAATATACTCTAATACCCATAATTAATCAATTTAAACAATTCCTAACTCCGCTCAAAAAGCCAATAAAATCAACCCTAAGGCCCATGTGCCCGGATTTCGAAAATTTTCGAAGATAAACTTTACCCATAACACTACGAACTCAAATATATGATTTATTCCCAAGCTCATGTCCAATTTCGTGGTTAAAATTCAAAATTACCAACTTTTAGGTTTTTCTTCAAAATTTCAAATTTCCACTAATTTTCATGCTTAAATCCATATATAAACAATGTATTTAACTCACAACGTGAAGAAATCACTTACCTAGTGATGGGTGATGAAGAAGCTCCTTCAAAAATTGCCCCAAGCTCGGCTCCCAAGGAAGATTTGGGATAAACTTAGCCAAACCCGTTTTTGCAAACTTATATACTGCCAGGCGACCCTTCTTCGCGATCGCGAAAAAAACCTCGCGACCACGAAGGCCAAAAATTCTAATGCCCAAAAACTTGCTTCGCGTTCACGTCCAAAACATCGCGTTCGCGATGGGTCACTGCCCTAACCCTCCGCGTTCGCGATTCCGCGGTCGCGTTTGCGTAGGCCGAAGACCTTCTGTCCCGTTTCCTCCATTTCCTCTTTGTTTTCGCGGTTGGGCCTCTGCGTTCGCGAAGCACTACTAGGCCCACTTACGCATTCGCAGGCCCCTCTTCGCGTTCGCATAGGGAAATCAGCCGCCCCGTCCAATTTCCTTCTTCGCGATCGCGGGCAATCTTTGCAATCGCGAAGCACAGCGGAACACCAGCACACCAACAGCAACAAAACAGGGAAAAATGGTGTGAAACCACTCCGAATCACACCCAGGGCCCCCGAGGATCCCGTCCAATCACACCAACCAGTCTCAAAACATGAAGTGAACCTGCTCGAGGCCTCAAATCACACCAAAAACTTCAAAACTACGAATCGACAATCGAAACCTTTCTTTAAACTTTTAAGCTTCCAAACTTTGACGAACGCGTCCGAATCATATCAAAACATTTCGGAATGATTCCAAACTTTATGCACAAGTCACAAATCACGATATGAACCTATTTCAAGGCTCGGAACTCCAAACGGACATTGATAACATCAAAATCCACTTCAAACAAAACTTATGACATTCTAGAACTTCCAAAATTCCAACTTTCTACAATAAGTCTGAAATGCTCTCGTACCACCCGATATTCAATCCGAACATATGCCCAAGTCCGTAATTATCATACGAACCTATTGCAACCTTCAAATCCCAATTCCGAGGTCGTTTAGTCAAAAGTCACACCTTAATCAATTCTTCCAACTTAAAGCTTCCGAAATTAGAATTTTCCATCCGAATCAACTCTGACCTTCCCAAAATTCAATTCCGACCACACGTACAAGTCATAAAACATGAAGTGAAGCTACTCAAGGCCTCAAACCGCTGAACAATGTGCTAGATCTCAAAAATATCGGTCGGGTCGTTACATTCTCCCCCACTTAAACATACATTCGTCCTCAAACGTGCCAAGAACTATTCCGGAGTTTTCCAAATTCCCTGGTTAACACCTTGTGCACTTACTTGTGGAACCACAACCCATGTGAGCACCTTTGCATAAGCCAGACTGAAAATCCTTCCTGCTACTTAGCTAACAAGCTTTAGAACCAAATTCCAATATCCAAAATTCTCCACGATACCTGATTCTAACATACGAACACCGTATAAATCTCCACGCGCTGAACCAACACATGATCAAGCACCTATGCTGATACTAAACAATGCATTGCATAACTCATTTGCCCATGGTAACCTTCTCCAAGCACAACAACAGCAAATTCACCGACCTGATGCCCATAGTACACCTCATAACACATATAAACCCGGTCTCAACCCTCACAATACTGCAATGATGAAAGAGATATGTAGGAACTCCTAGCCACCCGCCAAAACCATAAATCATGGGATCTCTCCTTCTGATAAGAACCCTTACCTCATTTTTAACTGAATGGAGATACTTGCTCTTTAATATACCTTATATAAATCTGATTGTACTGATTTCAGGTCCAATAATCTCGTCTCACCCAGTACAAGCTGCTCAGGCAAAAAGCCACCTTAAGCACTGACCAAGATCTTATATGATGCTATCAATGCGCCGATAAGCCACAATTTGGATATGACACAAAAGGAAGAACTAACTCTGGAAAAGAACTACCTAGACCACATAACGAATAAAACGGCCGAATAGACGCTATGAACCTTTCTTAGAGAATGACGAACAAAATACACAAGAATAAATATACGGAACTATACTAAACATCTCACTGTTATGGCGTGCAACCCGATCTACACATGATACCGTTGCGGTGTGCAACCCAGTCCAAACATGATAACATTGCGGCGTGCAACCCGATCCAAACAACATACCCGTGGCGGCGTGCCACCCGATCCAAACAATATACCCATGGCGGCGCGCCACCCGATCCGCACATAACAATCAAGAAGAAAACACACACACACATCTAGCCGTAACGCTTATACTCACGGAATGCCCGAATATCGACCACAAGCACGCCAAGTGCATAATACAAATCTCGGGGAGACGGATAGCGCCATATTACTTAATTAATTGTCTATTTTGGACAAAGTAATTATTTTTCATAGTCTTTCAGTTGGTATAAATGAAGTATAAAACTTTATGCTAATCATCATGCAAGGAATAAATCAGTTTTCTATTTTTTTGGACAATACAAAAATAAAATCTAATTTTAATTTATCAAGATTCTAAAATAATACTTTATGTAGAAAAATGAGGTTAAGCTACTTTATAACAAAAGATATTAAATGTTTAAAAATGTTTTCTACTCTTTTCGTTTTTTCTTTTTTTTCTTTTCTTGGGTTGAGTCTAGCATTTAAGAAATTTATTTAAATATTTTTATATCTATTTTTAGCATGTGAAATTTATCTTTGTAACTTAAGTACATAGAGTTCTTATTTTTCTTATTTAAAGATCATCAAAATTATAAGTACGATAAGTGAATCTCTTCTTATATAAAAATATTGGCTAGATTCTTATTGATATAAGTCTAAATTGCTTCTATACATATTCATCCAAGATCAAATTAAAGATAACACTGCCTTAAACTCATTTCGAATAAGCTCTGCCATTGACAATTTTGACATTTCAAAATCAAGTTCATTGAGGACAATTTTTCAAATTTATAGTTATTTCAAAGTTCCAAGTATATTAGTTTATTTATAGTTTAAATATCAGTTATAGTTACTATTTTATATTGTATGGATGTAGATTAATTTAGTTTTAAAATTAACACTATCACTGGTAATTCTGACTTCTAGAAATTTAAAGCTAAAGTTAATCAAAACTCTTTGAAAATGAAAAGAGAAAAATTAACATACATTGGTGATGTCTTCTAGGCAATCAATTATTGAAATTGTTTTTAAAAGAAAAGATACTAACAATTATATACATCAGAGGCTAAGAATATGCAATAAACTCCAAAAGCAAGTTTAAAGTCCACAAGGTTATGATGTTGGTTTAAGGAAAGAATTGGAGTAAGGTAAATCTGAATTGAATTTGAAGTTCTAAATATTAGGACCTTCTATATAGTATAACTAAGGAAAAAAATTGAAAAATATTAGACTCGGTTGATTTTGAACTCTAAAATATTAGAAAAATAAATAAATGACTATTTTATCTAGTATTTAAAGGATAAAAAAGGCGAACAATATTTTGCTAAGGGCATTTGTGCTTTTAATTATTCTTAGAGTACGCGCGTTGCGCGTGTACTTTTATTTAATGTATATAAACTTTTCTAAAATTAAATAATGATTATTAAAGAATGTTTTGAGTTATAAAAATAAATTAATAAAAAAATCAAGTCCCTGAATATGATAATATTATTTAACTAACTCAACAAAGAAAAAAAATTACCTCAAAAAGTTCCCAAATTATTTACTATATTATTCACATATTACTAACTTTTACTAAAATGGCATGAATGCCACCTTTTTGATTAATTTATTTAAAAATTGTCAACAATTTTACTGTTAAAATATTGTATCAACAAATGTTATTTCACCAATTTACAGCAAAATGAAAAAATCACCAAAATCTTTTTGAGTTCCTCTCCACTTATATTTTGCGTGTGTTTCCCATCTTAATGAGTAATTTTGATTCAAAAGTTATATAAATATTATTCAAAGATTGTGTTTGAGTTATGAAATTAAAAGGCGGAATGGCTTCCTTGTCACTTAGACTTATGGGGCATTCGAAAGCCGATACATGAACTTTAAACTTTTTCATTTGAACACTAAAACTCATGATTTTCTTAACTAATAAACACATTTGACCGTTGACCATGCCTATGTGATAGTGACAAATATAATGTGAACAAAATGCATGTCAGTCACGCAGAAAATGCGTGAATGCAATAATCTGATTAAAGAAAATACTTTATCAATAGGGAAAAAATTAAAAAGAAAAGGAAAAAAAGACCCCTAGAATCGAGCGCGATATCATCTGTGATGTTGCAGGTTAGCAAAAGAGGACATACTCTAATCCAATGTCACGATCCAAAATCCGTTAAAGGTCGTGATGGCGCTGGACACCACTGTCAGAAAAACCAACACTAAATAGTTAATCAAATTCTCATTTTAATATTTTTGAAATCATAAATTTCCTTCAATTTAACTAGTAAAAGATGAAATTTACAGAATAAATAATAATATTTTCCAATTTCAATACTGAATCCCATAATCATCCCAGAACCCGGTGTTACAAGTGCATGATCATTTGCTAGGAAATAAAATAAAATACAATAACTGTCCGGAATATAAATTTGGACAGAAAAAAAAAATACAAATACTCTGAAGGAGGCTCTGCTGGCTGCGGATCGTAACATAAGATTCAGCTCACCTATGTCCCCGTATCAACCACACCGCTGCGCCCACAAGGCCACTAGACATACATATGCATGTACAATAAAATGTATAGCAAGTGTAGTATGAGTACGAAAATAACGCGTACCCAGTAAGTATCCAGTCTAACCTCGAAGAAGTAGTGACGAGAGGTCAACTCCGACACTTACTAGTGGTCCAATAATATCAGGTACAGTAAAAAGGTAAATAAATATGGGGCAGAGTAAATAAATGAATTAAATGTACATGATACAAATTTCCCCCCTTTACAATGAACTCAAGCTTCCCGTTAGAAATTCCCTTCTTAACCAGAGCACACATAAGGGTGTAGTGGACCTCATCAAGTAGATTATCATAAATTGAAACCTGGATAACTCACAAATATACTGGGTGCTTGCCGAATATTACGCATGATTCCATGAGGATATGATATAGGAAATGTCAAGGCGTATAACCCGATCCAACATAATAATTAAAATGTGCATTGCCGAAGGTCGAACGGCACGAACCGTAGATACATCTATTAACCTGTCGAGGCGAACGGCCCGCTCCGATGAGAGTGTGGTACATAAATCCTGCTGAGGCGAATGGCCCGATCCCATAAGAGTGAAATACATAATCCTACCGAGGCGAACGACCATATCCCATAAGAGTGGTGGAAATTTATCCCGCTCGCAAAATATAATTGCGATGCGGTTACACATAGAATATCTCAAATAATTATTTTTATAATATTCTTTAATTATTTTCAACATATGAAATCCAAATGAAACTTTCAAGTCCCGAAATCCTCAATTTCAACTCTTTTCAAGGCATTTAATAAGCATACTCGATCTAAATTCCTTCAAGGCAAGTAAATAACAGGATCAAATAACGGTATCGGCAAATCATGGTGTAAGCCCAGAACTACCCGGACATAGACATAATTAGCAGCTACGTACGGACTCTCGTCACCTCGTGCGTACGTACCTTCCACAATTAGAAGCATGTATTAGCTCACCTATGGGGTTAATTCCCTCTTACAAAGTTAGAAAGGAGACTTACCTTGCTCCGAAGTTCCATAGCCGGCTCCCAAGCCTTTCCAACAATTCAAACCGATGCCCAACGCTCCAAAACTAGTCAATAAATGAGCAAATCCATAAATGTATTCTCTAATACTCATTATAATCCTATTTACAACAATTTTCAACTCCCGTTTGAAAAGTCGATAAAATCATCCTCGGGCCCATGCGCCCGGATTTCGAAAATTTTCGAAGATAAACTTTACCCATAATCTCACGAACTCAAATATATAATTTATTCTCAATTCCATGCCCAAATTCGTGGTCAAAAAACTAAAATACCAAATTTTAGGTTTTCTACCAAAAACCCCCATAGAATCTACTAATTTCCATGTTTAAATCCTTATACAACCCATGTATTTAACTTATAATAAGTGGGGATCACTTACCTTGAGCTGCTTGATGAAAATCTCCCCTTGAAGCTCTCCAAAATCGCCCAAACCAAATGAAAATGGGAGAAAATGAGCCAAATCCACGTTTTAAAGAAACCTCACTGCCTAGTGCCATTTTCACACCTGCGGAACAGTAGCCGCACTTGCGGAACAGTATCCACACTTGCGGCTTCGTAGGTGCGAGACCCCTTCCGCTTCTGTGCCTTTTTCCGCTTCTGCGCTCAACTTCTTCGCTTCTGCGCCTGCGCAGATACGGCCAAAAACTTCACACCTACGGTCCTTTACCTGGGTGACCTGCTCCGCTTCTGCGGCTCCTATGTCGTTTATGCAACATCCGCACCTGCGGCCAAAGCCTCTGTGCGGTTACACCAGATGACAACAGCCCTCAGCCCTTCTTCCAAGTCCAAACTCGATCTGTTTACCATCCAGATTCCATCCGAGGGCCTCGGGACCTCAGCCAATTATACCAACACGTCCTAAAATACATTACGAACTTAGTCGAGCCTTCAAATCACATCATACAACATCAAAATTATGAATCACACCCCAATTCAAGCTTAATGAACTTTAGAACTTCAAAGTTCTACATTCGATGTTGAAACCTATCAGATCACGTCCGATTGACCTCAAATTTTGCGCACAAGTCACATTCAACATTACGGACCTACTCCAACTTCCGAAATCGAAATCCGACCCCGATATTAAAAGGTCAACTTCTGGTCAAACTTCTCAAAAAACCTTCTAATTTCTAACTTTCGCCAAATGACCCCAAAATGACCTACGGATCTCCAAATTCACTTTCGGACGCGCTCCCAATACCAGAATCACCATACGGAGCTATTCACAGGCTTGGAATCCCAAATGGACATCGATTACATTGAAATGCATTTCAACTATCATGACCTGGAATTCCCACCGTCAGGACCGTGATGACGCCTAACATTTCACTTGCTAGGCAAGCCAACGTTAGACCGATTTATCCATTTTTAACAGTTGAATTAGTTAACGAAATATAACTGGAATAATTGAAATATCAATGCGGAAGATAAAGCTGCCAAACGTCTATTACAATTTCCTGAACCTGGTGTCACAAGTGCACGAGCTTCTAAAGTAATACACATAAAGGTTTGAAATAAGTACAGAGCTGTCTGAATGAAGTTGTACAGCTAAAAGAAAAGAGGATTGGGACTCTAGGAGCTGCGGGCGCTGAAATGTCGTACCTCAAGTCTCCGGAAATGACCGATCCAAGCTCGCTAGTAATCGCCGCTGAGACTGTCTCCAAAATTTTCTCAGTGTGCAGAGTGCAGTATCAGTACAACAGACCACATGTACTGGTAAGTGTCGAGCCTAACCTCGACGAAGTAGTGGCGAGGCTAAGGCGGGTCACCTACACTATAACCTGTACGCAGTCTATAATAATGACATAATAATTAAAATACGGTACAAAATTAAACAGCCAACAGAAATGATAACCACAACCTCGAAAATAAACCAGTGCCGTCCAGAATTACCAATCCTTACCAGCTCAAATAAAAATACCGGAAAACAACGCAACTCAAGAAATAGAAATATATAAGTTATTGTGGCGCGCAACCCGATCCCACCAAACAACATATAATGCTCCCTTTATCCTCCGTGACAATATCAATAACAATAAATAATATATGTTTGTTGCGGCGCACAACCCGATCCCACCNTCCCGTCTAAGACACTTTTACACAGCTACAGATGTCGCATTTGCGACCTGAGCTTCGCAAACCATCGCATTTGCGAGGTCTCTCACACTTCTGCTTCCTTCGCAAAACAGAAGAAATACTCGCAAATGCGAGCTGAGCTGATCGCAAATGCGATCCAATAATCGCAAATGCGAAGACTGCCTCCCCTGTCCCCATCGCAAATGCGAATGCTGGCCTTCCCAGCCACTCTTGCAAATGTGATGAGTGGGTCGCAAATGCGAACCCAATAGTGGTCGTAAATGCGATGCTTGACCTCGCAATTGCGAGGTCTGAGGCCTGCAACAAAAATCTGATGCACGAGGAGTGTTCTAAGTCCTATTTTTACTCTGTAGCCTATCCGAAACTCACCCGAGCCCTCGAGGCTCCAAACCAAACATGCACACAAGTCTTAAAACATCATACGAACTTACGCGCGCGATCAGATCGCCAAAATAAAACTTAAAGCCACGAATTTAGCACCAAATAAAATGAAATTCTCAAGAACACTTTGAAATTCCTATTTTCACAACCGGACATCCGAATCACGTCAAACCAACTACGATTCTCACAAAACTTTACATACAAGTCTTAAATATTATAATGAACCTGTACGAGACACTGGAACAAAAATATGGACCCGATACCAACAAGATCAAACATTAATAATTTCTTAAAAATCATTAAATTTTCAGACTTTCAATTTTCAATAAAAATTCATAACTCGAGCTAGGGACCTCCGAATTCGATTCCAGGTATACGCCCAGGTCCCATATTTCGATACGGACCTATCGGGACTGTCAAAATAAGAATTCGGCTCCATTTATAAAAAATGTTGATCGAAGTCAACTCAAATGATGTTTTAAGCAAAAATCTTTATTTTTATCAACTTTCAGCATAAAAGCTTTTCGGATACACGTCCGAACTGCGCACGCAGACCAAGGAGGGATGAAATGAGGATTTAAGGCCTCGGAATACAGAATTTGGTTTTAATCACAAGATGACCTATCGGGTCATCACATCAACCCAAATTTATGAAATTCTTCCGAAATGCTAACTTCCACAATAGGCGCCGAAATGCTTCCGGGTCATCCAAAACCCGGTCAGGACATACACCCAAGTCCAAAATCATCATATGAAATGTGGAACCTTCAAATCCTGATTCTGAGGTCGTTTACTCAAAAATATAACCTTAATCAATTCTTCTAACTTAAAGCTTTCGATGTGAGAATTTTCTTTCCATGTCAACTCCGAACTTCCTGAAATTCAATTCCGACCACGTACAAGTCATAATACCTGAAGTGAAGCTGCTCATGGCCTCAAACCGCCGAACGACGCGCTAGAGCTCAAAACGATCGGTCAGGTCGTTACATCCAAGTCCAAGTTCTATCATCTGTGATGTTGGCAAGCGCGATAAACTTCCGAGACAAATGAAGAGGACAGAGTCTGGTTGCTTAGAATCGAGTCATTTCAGGCGATCGGAGTTTTCTGATGGTCAAAAAGCATCCACCACTCTAAACCACCGATGGTCTGAAAAAAACCCTTCACCGAATTCATCTTCGTCAAAACACAAAAAGGCAGATATTTGCAATAGTATTGAGCGGCCTCTATTGTTTCAAAACCATGGATTCCTATTGATTTTTTCTGAAATTCCAAAATTAAATTTATTTTTCTAGTCTAACCATGAGCATAATGTTGTTGTGAATTTGATCTAGAAATAAGAGAGAGAAATAACACTGAAGAAAAAGAGAAAGAAGAAGAATAAAAGTAAGGAAAAGAATAGAGGTGGGTGAATGGAGAAGAAGGGAGAGGTGGGTGAACGGAGAGAAGTGTCAGGTCTTTTTCTCTCTTTCTTTTTTTTTTTTTTAATTTGTAACTTCATTTTTGTTTATTTAGTATTTAAAAATAGGATCCACAAATAACACATGTCAAGCAATAAATAGTCTAGTATATGACGTGTTGTACATGTCAGTGCAATTGATATAAACGCACTACGGAATGTTTTTATTAGTACTCATTTATTCAAGTTCGAGTGTTCAAATGAGAAAGTTTAAAGTTCATGTATCGACTTTCGAACGCCCTACAAGTCTGAGATGAGATTTTCAGAGTTGTCAGTTACCTAGTATGAGATGAGATTTTCAGAGTTGGCTCGACATGTGATATGGTTAGTCCCCACCGAGAGAGAGCAGATTAAGAGGTTTATAGATGGCCTCAACTATGGGCTGCGCTTCGTCATGACTCGGGAGATTGCATCATCTGCTAGGTTCAATGAGGTGGTTGATATTGCTAGGCGCCTAGAGCAGGTTCGTAATCAGGAGTGTGAGGAGAGGGAGGCCAAAATGCCTCGTTGTTCGGGTGGTTTCAGCAGTGCCTCATCTGAAGGACAGTCCCACCACAACAGGGGTTGTCCTTATAGGCCTGCTCAGATGGCTCATCCGATTCATCGGGGTGTATCCGCTAGCATGATTCATGCAATGCTCGTCTGGGTCAGTCATCTCTCATAGCCTTCCCAACTCAGAATTCATCCCGTGCTCCATCCGTTCAGGGTTCATCGATATTAGGTCCTTCTAGTAGTTATTCTGGTTCTCAAGGTCCGATTCGGTCTCTACCACCATTGACGGATCAGAGTTGCTTCTATTATGGATAGTTTGGACATGTGAGGAGGTATTGTCCCCGTCTTGTGGGAGGTCCAATTCAGTAGGGGGGTTAGGTTATAACTTCTGCACTAGTTATCACTGCCCACTCAGCCAGCTCGGGTGCAGCTCATGTAGGTAGAGATCGCCCTAGAGGGGGAGGTTGATCAGGCGGCGATCAAGCTCGATGCTATGCTTTTCCCGCTAGGCCAGAGGTTGTTGCTTCAGACACAATGATCACATGTATTGTCTCAGTGTGCCACATAATGCTTCTATATTATTTGACCCTGGTTCCACTTATTCATATGTATCATCGTATTTTGCTCATTATTTGGATATGCCCCGTGAGTCCTTAGTTACGTTTGTTCATGTATCTACGCTGATGGGCGCTTCTATTATTGTGGACTATGTGTATCGGTCTTGTGTGGGACCATTGGGGTATTGGATACAAGACTTGATCATTTATTACTTAGTATGATTGCTTTTGACGGGATTCTAGGCATGTATTGGTTGTCCCCATGTCATGCTATTCTAGATTGTCACGCTAAGACCATGACGTTGGCAATGCTGGGATTACCTAGGATTGAGTAGAGAGGTTCTATGGACTATGTTCCTAGTAGGGTGATTTCATATATGAAGGCCCAATGGATGGTTGGGAAGGGTTGTCTGGCATATTTGTCCTTTCTGAGAGTTGTTGGTGCTGATACTCCTAATATTAATTTTGTTTTGGCAGTGCAAGACTTTTCGAATTTGTTTCCGGTTAACCTTCTGGGCTTGCCCACCCGACAGGGACATTGATTTTGGTATTGACTTGGTATCGGGCACTCAGCCCATTTCTATTCCTCTATATCGTATGGCACCGGCAGAGTTGAAGGAATTGAAAGAGGAGCTTTAGGAGCTTCTTGATAAGGGGTTCATTAGGCCTAGTGTGTTGCCTTGGGGATACACCAGTTCTATTTGTGAAGAAGAAGGATGGTTCTATGTAGATGTGTATTGATTATAGGTGGTTGAACAAAGTTACAATTAAGAACAAGTATCATTTCCCGCACATTGATAACTTATTTGACTAGTTTCAGGGAGTTAGAGTGTTCTTTAAGACTGATTTGAGGTTTGGGTATCAACAGTTGAAGATTCGGGACTCTGATATTCTGAAAATGACATTCAGGACCCGCTATGGTCACTAGGAGTTCCTTGTGATGTCTTTGGGCTGACCAATGCTGCAATAGCATTCATGCATCTAAATGAATGATGTATTCCAGCCATATCTTGATTTGTTTGTCATAGTATTTATTGACGATATCCCGGTGTTCTCACGTAGCCAGGAGGAGCATGCACAACATTTGAGGATTGTACTACAAACGTTGAGGGAGAAGAAGCTTTATGCTAAATTCTCCAAGTTTGAGTTTTGGCTCGATTCTATGGCATTCTTGGGGAAAGTGGTGTCCAGTGAGGGTATCAAGGTATATCCGAAGAAGATTGAGGTGATTTAGAGTTGCCCCAGATCGTGTTCCGCTACGGAGATTCTGAGTTTCCTTGGCTTGGCTGGATATTATCATCGCTTTGTGGAGGGTTTCTCATCCATTGCAGCTCCTTTGACCACTTCAACCCAGAAGGGTGCCCCATTCAGGTGGTCCGATGAGTGTGAGGAGAGCTTTTAGAAGCTCAAGACTACCTTGACCACAACTCCAATTCTAGTTTTGCCTTCAGCATTGGGTTCTTATAAAGTGTATTGTGATGCTTCCCGGATAGGTATTGGGTGTGTCTTGATGCAAGAGGGTAGAGTGATTACTTATGCTTCACGCCAATTGAATTTCTATGAGAAGAACTACCTCGTTCATTATTTAGAGTTGGCAGCCATTGTCCATGCATTAAAGATTTGTAGGAATTATCTCTATGACGTGCCTTGTGAGGTATTTATAGATCATCGGAGTCTACATCACTTGTTCAAGCAAAAGGATCTGAATTTGAGGCAGCGGAGATGGTTGGAGCTATTAAAAGATTATGATATTACCATTTTGTATCATCCCGAGAAGGCCAATGTGGTGGCTGATGCCTTGAGTAGAAAGGAAGTGAGTATGGGTAGCCTTGCATATATTCCTGATGCTGATAGGTCGCTTGCATAAGATGTTCAGGCCTCGGCTAATCAGTTCGTGAAGCTAGATGTTTCGGAGCCTTGTCGGGTTCTAGCTTGCGTGGTTTCTCGGTCTTCCCTATATGATCACATTAGAGAGCGTCAGTATGATGACCCCTATTTTCTTATCCTTAAGGACACAGTTCAGCACGGTGATGCCAACGAGGTTTCTATTGGAGATGATGGGGTGTTATATATGCGGGGTCAGATTTGTGTGCCCAATATGGATGGGTTACGTGAGTCGGTTCTTGAGGAGGCCTGCGGTTTGCAGTATTCTATTCATCGGGGTGCCATAAAGATATATTAGGACTTGAGGCATCACTATTGGTGGAGAAGGATAAAGAAATATATAATGCAATTTATAGCTCTGTGCTTGAACTGTCATCGGGTGAACTATGAGCATCAAAGGCCGGGTGATTAGCTTTAGAGGCTTGAGATTCCTGAGTGGAAATGGGAGCATATCACCATGGACTTTGTTGGTGGACTCCCACGGAACTTGAAGAAATTTGATGTTATTTGGATGATTGTGGACAGTTGACTAAGTTCGCGCATTTCACTCTAGTTGGTACTACCTATTATTCAGAACGGTTGGCTGAGATCAATATCCGCGATATCGTTCGTCTTTATGGTGTGCTGATCTCCATTATTTCAGATCGGGGCACGCAGTTCACACTGCAGTTTTGGAGAATAATGCAGCGAGAGTTAGGCACACGATTTGAGTTGAGTACAACATTCCACCCTCAGATGAATAGATAGTCTGAGCGCACCATTCAGATATTGAAAGATATGCTACGCGCTAGTGTTATGGATTTTGGGGGTTCTTGGGATTAGTTTCTACTGCTTGCAAAACTTGCTTACATTAACAACTACTAATCGAGTATTCAGATGAGGCCTTATATGCGAGGCGCTGTCAATCTCGAGTTGGGCGGTTTAAGCTGAGGGAAGCTAGGTTGTTGGGCACGGATTTGGTTCAGGATGCCATGGAAAATGTCAAGTTGATTCAAGATCGGCTTCGCACGCCACAATTTAGACCGAAGAGTTACGCTGATCGAAAGGTCCGTGATGTTGCCTATATGGTGAGAGAGAAGGTATTACTGAGAGTTTAACCCATGAGGGGTGTTATGAGGTTCGGGAAGAAGGGCAAGTTAAGCCCTCGGTTCATTGGCCCTTTTGAGGTTCTTGAGAGGATTGGAGAGTGTCTTACAAGCTTGCATTGCCACCTACTCTATTGAGTTTTCACCCAGTGCTTCATGTTTCTATTCGAAAGTACTACAGTGATCCGAATCATGTTTTGGACTTTAGCACGATTTAGCTAGATGGAGATTTGACTTATGAAGTGGAGCTGGTTGCCATTTTAGATCGGCAGTTTCAAAAGTTGAGATCAAATAATATAGCTTCAATGAAAGTTCAGTAGAGAGGTCAGGAGTCAAGGAGGCTACTTGAGAGACCGAGTGGGAGATGCGGAGCAGCTATCCACACCTATTTGAGACTCTAGATATGATTCTAGACCCGTTTAAGGACGACGTTTGTTTAAGAGGGGGAGAATATAACGACCAGGCCGGTCGTTTTGAGTATTGTATCCCCGTTCCCCCATTTATTTCTTATTCTATGTTCAATTGTGGTTATGTAACTTGCCGGGGTAGTTGGTTTGGTTCCTGGGATGTTTTGGAATAAATTGGGAAACTTAGTCCCAAGGTTAGAAGCCTGAGTTGAAAAAGTTGGCCGGATGTTAACTTATGAGTAAACTACTCTAGAATGGAGTTTTGATGGTTCCGATAACTTTGTATGGTGATTTTGGACTTAGGAGTATGTCCGGATTTTGATTTTGTGGTTTGTAGGTCATTTTGTCTTGAATTGGCGAAAGCGGGAAAGTTCAGAAGTTTGACCAAGAGTTGAATTTGTTGTTACCGAGCTCAGATTTTGGTTCTAGAAGTTGGAATAGGTCCATTGTGTTATTTATGACTTGTGTGCAAAATTTGACTTCAATCGGAGTTGGTTTGAAAGGTTTCGGCATCGATTGTAGAAGTTGGAAATCCATTAGTTTCAATAGGCTTGAACTGGGGTGCGATTCATATTTTTGGTGTTGTTTGGTGTTATTTAAGGCTGCGACTAAGTTCGTATCGTGTTTTAGGACCTATTAGTGTGTGTGGATGGGGTCTCGGGGGCCTCAAGTGTGATTTGGATCATGGTCAGACTCATTTTGGACTTTGTTAGATTGCTAAAGTATGTGCTTCTGGTTTCCTCTTTCGCTATCTCAAAAGGAGGACCAAGATCGCGTAGGGTTAGGTCTGGCAGGTGGGAAATTGCTCAATGCACTCGCAAGATTACGTCTTCGATCACAAACCTTTGGAAAGTTGTTTTACGCGTTGTTTTATGCGATCGCGTGAGTCTGGCAGCGATCGCGTATGTTTGGGAAGTTAGTCACCGAGTTTGCGGGCTTGGGAGTGCGTTCATGTAGGAGGTTTTTGGCTTCTAAAGATTTTGTTCTTTGCGATCACGTAGTGTAACCACTAGGCAAACTATTTAAAATCCCAAATCATGGGTTACAGTAAAAATTTCATATTTGGACTTGGGGAGCTCGACTAGGGGCGATTTTTGAGATGGATTTCACTACAAATCAAGAGATAAGATATTTTTCATCGCTTTAGTGAAATAATATTGAATACCCATTGATTACTACACCTAGATTATGTGTTTTTAAGGTAAAATTTGGTGGATTGCGGACTATGGATTGAAGAGTAAGATTTGGGTGTTTGAGGATTGATTTGTGGCCGGAATCTAATAATTTTGGTATGGTTGGACTCGTTATTGAATGGGTCTTCAAATTTTGTGGATTTTGTTGGATTTTGTCACGAGCCCAGTTCACCCTCCATGAAACATGTCGTGATGGCACCTAGTTCCTACAACTAGGTAAGCCTAACAGTGCGGAATAGCAAATTAACATTTGTGGAATAATAAATTAAAACTGAACATACGGAAATAACAACTGTATATAAGGCCACTCAGTCTATACAACTCAAAATATGCGGAAGTCTGCAACTAAATCCCAAACCCGAAAACTCATGGGAAACACAGGCTAATAGAATGTAGTAAACTGCTCTACACCAGAATGTCTAAACAACATGAAAGGAAAGAAAAGGAACTATCTGCTAAAGCCGGAATAGAGTAGAGACTCCTGGTCTGCGAACGTAGCAGATATACCTCAAGTCTCAGCTAGGACTCTCCACCACGAGGATGATAGTCTGGGAGGAAGTACCTGGATCTGCACATGAAAAACATGCGCAGGAAGGGCATGAGTACACCACAGTGGTACTCAGTAAGTGCCAAGCCTAACCTCGGTTGGGTAGTGACGAGGAAGGTCAGGGCCCTACTGAGATAACATAATAAATAATGAGATAACAGAAATAGTTAAATAAAGTACTACATCGAGAATCTAAACCAGGTAAAATCAAGGAAGAAACAGTAAATAGAAAAGCAAAGGTAACAATACACGGAAAAACAGACCTCACAAGGAAATGGTAAGCC
>NC_031990.1:92783373-92829754 GCF_001879085.1 Nicotiana attenuata | reverse complement strand
TCTGCTTCCTCGCAAAAACAGAAGAAATACTCGCAAATGCGAGCTGAGCTGATCGCAAATGCGATCCAATAATCGCAAATGCGAAGACTGCCTCCCCTGTCCCCATCGCAAATGCGAATGCTGGCCTTCCCAGCCACTCTTGCAAATGCGATGAGTGGGTCGCAAATGCGAACCCAATAGTGGTCGTAAATGCGATGCTTGACCTCGCAATTGCGAGGTCTGAGGCCTGCAACAAAAATCTGATGCACGAGCAGTGTTCTAAGTCCTATTTTTACTCTGTAGCCTATCCGAAACTCACCCGAGCCCTCGGGGCTCCAAACCAAACATGCACACAAGTCTTAAAACATCAGGCGAACTTGCTCGCGCGATCAGATCGCCAAAATAACACTTAAAACCACGAATTTGGCACCAAATAAAATGAAATTCTCAAGAACACTTTGAAATTCCTATTTTCACAACCGGACGTCCGAATCACGTCAAACCAACTACGTTTCTCACAAAACTTTACATACAAGTCTTAAATATTATAATGAACCTGTACCAGACACCGGAACAAAAATATGGACCCGATACTAACAAGATCAAACATTAATAATTTCTTAAAAATCATTAAATTTCTAGACTTTCAATTTTCAACAAAAATTCATAACTCGAGCTAGGGACCTCCGAATTCGATTTCGGGTATACGCCCAGATCCCATATTTCGATACGGACCCATCGGGACTGTCAAAATAAGAATCCGTCTCCATTTATAAAAAATATCGATCGAAGTCAACTCAAATGAAGTTTTAAGTAAAAAAATCTTTATTTTTATCAACTTTCAGCATAAAAGCTTTTCGGATACACGTCCGGACTGCGCACGCAGACCGAGGAGGGATGAAATAAGGATTTAAGGCCTCAGAATATAGAATTTGGTTTTAATCACAAGATGACCTATCGGGTCATCACATCAACCCAAATTTATGAAATTCTTCCGAAATGCTAACTTCCACAATAGGCGCCGAAATGCTTCCGGGTCATCCAAAACCCGATTAGGACATACACCCAAGTCCAAAATCATCATATGAAATGTGGAACCTTCAAATCCAGAGGTCGTTTACTCAAAAATCTAACCTTAATCAATTATTCTAACTTAAAGCTTTCGATGTGAGAATTTTCTTCCCATGTCAACTCCGAACTTCCTGAAATTCAATTCCGACCACGTACAAGTCATAATACCTGAAGTGAAGCTGCTCATGGCCTCAAACCGCCGAACGACGCGCTAGAGCTCAAAACGATCGGTCAGGTCGTTACATCCAAGTCCAAGTTCTATCATCTGTGATGTTGGCAAGCGCGATAAACTTCCGAGACAAATGAAGAGGACAGAGTCTGGTTCCTTAGAATCGAGTCATTTCAGGCGATTGGAGTTTTCTGGTGGTCAAAAAGCATCCACCACTCTAAACCACCGATGGTCTGAAAAAAACCCTTCACCGAATTCATCTTCGTAAAAACACAAAAAGGCAGATATTTGCAATAGTATTGAGCGGCCTCTATTGTTTCAAAACCATGGATTCCTTTGATTTTTTCTGAAATTCCAAAATTAAATTTATTTTTCTAGTCTAACCATGAGCATAATGGTGTTGTGAATTTGATCTAGAAATAAGAGAGAGAAATAACACTGAAGAAAAAGAGAAAGAAGAAGAATAAAAGTAAGGAAAAGAATAGAGGTGGGTGAACGGAGAAGAAGGGAGAGGTGCGTGAACGGAGAGAAGTGTCAGGTCTTTTTCTCTCTTTCTTTTTTCTTTTTTTAATTTGTAACTTCTTTTTTGTTTATTTAGTATTTAAAAATAGGATCCACAAATAACACATGTCAAGCAATAAATAGTCTAGTATATGACGTGTTGTACATGTCAGCGCAATTGATATAAACGCAGTACTGAATGTTTTTATTAGTACTCATTCTGTCAAGTTCGAGTGTTCAAATGAGAAAGTTTAAAGTTCATGTATCGGCTTTCGAACGCCCTACAAGTCTAAGTGGTCAGGAAGCCATTCTAACTAATAAAAATAGAAGCTCCTAAAATGGATGAATATTGATCATATATAACTAACTTAATAAAGGAAGAGACTTTGTCTCAAATTCAGTTTAAACTTTATTCTAATGTCATAATTTTATCAGTTTAATTTCACAAGTTATCATGTTTTATTTTTTTTAAAGTTTTGGCAAGAACACATAGCCCTTAAAATTTAAAAAGTTTTCTAAAGATGTTTTTGAAAAGTTATTCTCAAATCTATTTGAGGAGACACAAACAGAGTTAATTAGCTATACTTTTATTGCAATTCTTAAAAGATTTTTAAAATAACACAAAATATTAATGCATATGAATCGATTATTTTGGGGGCTTAATTGCACATATATAAATTATTTTGTATAATTACAACAAGATTTTTTTTTCCAATGGTGATGATCTAGTAAAGGATGCTTATCACGTTTAGCATCCTAAATGTTGCATATATGAATCTGTTTTGAATTATTATAATTTATATAAAGTATAATATTAATTTTAAAATTCTAAATATTAGGACATTTACGTAGTTTAATAAGGAAAGACTTAATAATAAATTTTAGTTGATTCTAAATTTCTAAATATTAGGAAAGTAACATAAATTATAATTTTGTTTAATGTACAATTTAAATTTAAAGGAAAAAAAAGGCTAATAAATATTTTAGTTTTTATGCTTTTAATATAGTATATAGATACATAGATATATTTTATATGAATTATTCATACTATTTTTAGTTTAGACAGTTGAGTGAGCCTACCGATTAATTCTTCATTTAAATTGGCAAATTGAATCCCCAAAACAGCAACCGTAACTGCAATCGGTAATTTCTCCATCAAAACCAGAAGAATCACCATGGGAGAGCATTCGAGCAGGAAAAAGAAGCACAAACTAGAAGAATCAGCCACTTCTTCGTCACAATCGTCTTCCGAGTCAGACGATGAAATTGACAGCTCTTCCGACGATGAAAGCCGACGCAAGCGTCGGCACAAACGGCGTCGTCGCGAGGAGGAAAGGAGTCGGAGAAGCTCCTCGAGGAGCCATAAGCATAGAGAGAGGGAGAAGAGAGAGAAGAAGCATAGGAAGAAGCGGAAGCATAGAGGCAGCAGCAGCAATAGGAGATCAAAACGAGAGGGGAAGAGGAAGTATCCGGATTCTGATGAGTCGGACTCCGGTTCCGGGTCGGGCTCTGATGATTCCCCCTCCGAGAGGCTTAGGGAAAGGCCGGAGGATGTGGTGAAAGGTATATTGCAGGAGTTTCCTACTGTAGCTGGTGATTTAGAACAGGTACTATATTTTGATTATTCTTTTTGTAATTAGCTAGCTAATTGTGTTATTGTTGTTATCGTTTTTGTTGCTACTGTTATTGTTGTTGCTGCTCAGTTTGTCCGATGGTATTTGATTGGTTACAAACTTTAAGATTATAATTTTACGTTATACTCCATCCGTCCTAATTCTGTGAAGGTAAGAAAAAAAAAAGTTTTGGAAACTTGTGGTCTAAAACAAGCCATAGACATTTGTTTGTATATAAATCATCTCTGAAAAATGAAAAGTGTAAAGTTAAATTGTTTTTAAATATATACATATGTAATGTGTTATTCTTTTTGGATCAGAGTTAAACCAGACAAAGGAAATGTAATATTTGTGATAATGGAAGAAAATAATGTAATAGTAAAAATTAGTATAATAGAGAAAATATCAACATCAAACTTCAAACTTAAATAGTCATTACATTTGGACTTTTGAACGTTGTAAAAATAAATGTCTTGAACATTTGGAGAGTCCCAAGATGGAGAAGTATCATATAAATCACGGGACAGATAATCATCTTTTTGTATTAATTCATTAATTTTTTGTACAAGAATTTTTCCTTGTTATTTTAAATGTTCCATGCACTTGAAAATTCCCATTCGGAATTTTTTTGCAATTTCATTGTTAGAAGATAGTTCACCGGAAATGTTAATTTAATTGATGGAGTTGGATAAGATGGTTGGATGGAACTCCTTTTTTTTTTTTTAAAAGGTATTGTGTTAAACAGGCACCAAGAAGTTGCAGGGAACACAAAGTATGAGAAGTTGTTAACAAAATCCTTGTCAAAATTCATAAGATGAAATACAAAGTCAGAACAACTCCCTTTGCACTTGCTGGAATTTCATTTAGGAGCTGGCCTTTTCTTTATCTTCATGATAGTAGTTATCACATTCTAAATTTAGCTGGATAGTGGTGTTAAATCTTGTACCAAATCCAGCTACTAACATACCTTCAATATTAGAGAATTAGAGAGTCCATGTTAATTAAAGTGCAAACAGTGTCCATAGTTAAGCAGTTTCACAGTTTGAAAACCTATTTGTATATTCTCCTGTCTTCTGACAAAGGTTGGTGCAGATTTCTACCTCTTTATTCTCCGATTCGGTCATGTAGAAGCTCCCTGGGCTTTGTTCTAGTGGTAAGATCACAACACTTGATGTGAGAGTTAGGCGCATGTCACGGGTTCGAATCCCGCAGCTGACTAAAGCCCGGTATCTACGTAGAGAAGGGTAGAAAGGGCAGGTCATTATCCACCGAGCTTCGAACCGTGCGCCACTATCCCTTGGAGATTTCTCGGTTATTGAAAATTAGGCCATGTTCTATAAAGCGGTAGTTAGACCGCCATGTTGTATGGAGCCGAGTGTTGACCAATCAAGAAATCTCATGTCTAGAAGTTGAACGTAGCGGAAATAAGGATGTTAAGATGGATGTGTGGGCATACCAGAAAAGATAAGATTAGGAATGAGTATATTAGGGACAAGGTGGACGTGACTCCTCTAGAAGATAAGTTGCGGGAATGGAGGCTGAGATGGTTCGGACATGTGAAGAGGAGAGACCCTGATGCCTCGGTTAGGAGGTGTGAGAGGTTGGCCATGGGGGGTCAGAGGAGGGGTAGAGGGAGGCCTAAGAAATATTGGGGTGAGGTGATTAGGCAGGACATGGTGCTACTGCAGCTTACCGAAGACATGACCCTCGATAGAAGGGTGTGGAGGTCAGGATTAGGGTTGTGGGTTGATAACAGTCTAGAGTTTCGTCTAGTCTTGTATTTTCCTATTCCTAGCCCTTTGCTATTACACGGTGAGTCATTATTTCCAGCAGGATTGACTCTATTCGTACAATGTCGTATTCTTAGATCTTTGTTATTGCACCTTGCACCTTGCACCATTTGCTTCCGTGTCTTATTACCTTATTGTTGCTACTGTTTGTTTATTGCGTTATTTTTACTTCTCTTGAGCCGAGGGTCTTTCGGAAACCGCGTCTCTACCGTCATAAGGTGGGGGTAAGGTCTGCGTACACTTACCCTCTCCGGACTCCGCATATGGGATTTCACTGGTTTATTGTTATTGTTGTTGTTGATGAAAATTAGGTCATGTAGGAGCTTTCGAGCCAGAATTCTGACTTTTAGCGATGAGTTATTTTTCCAATTGATCTGCCAAGAAAAGGCTGCATTGCATGCAACAATGCATTATTACGAGAACTAGAAGGACCTTACAAAGTGAATTAATCAATAGAGAACCAACATTTGTTTCCTTCCAGAATATTCTATCCGTAGTTTTTCCCCATCTGTAGTTTAAATTGCCCAGTTCAATTCCTTGATTTTGTTAGCTCCTCATCTTTTGTATAGGAAGCCCCTAGTAAGCTAACATTATCTATTTTTGTGAGCTTAACAGCTATGACCTCTTTTGTGACTTTACTTTCTGGTATTTGCATCTTCCTGATGCCCTATTTAATACAACCTCTTACTTCATTTAAAAAAAAAAAAAAAATTCCCCCTGCAGTACCCTAGTTTCCATCAAAAGAAATCCTTTTCTACCTTGCATTAGTGAGTAAAGAAATGAGCTGTTTGGTTCTGTAGATATACATAAGGGATGCTTGTGTCCCGTGGTGGGGCGGGGATTCAAAAGAATGCTAAGAATGTTGCACCTGGGATTTGAACTTTAAGCAATTTTTTAACCTTCTTTGCCACTATACTAGGTCAAGGGGATTCAACAATTTAAATATAGCAACAATTTTGATTATGCTCTATTTGTACAGTGCAGTTTATCAATGAAGGGGATTCAATTGAACCTCCTTTCTTCAGCTTAGCTCTGCCCCTGCTTTTGTCCGCTAGCATTCAATGTGTACAGAAGATTGGGCGTCGTTCATAGAGAATCATATTATGTTGTAGATTCTCTTACTTTTTGGTATATTTCTTGTATATGGGAGATTTATTGATAAAGTTAATTACCATATCCAAAAAAACTTGTGTCCATAAGCTACTAATCGATTTGGTCGTTTATTAGTGCTGACATGGCATTCTAGGATTTAAATCATAATAAATTCATCTTCAAGCTAATATTTGACATATTCACTATGAGCATGAACATGCTTAAAAGGTTCTTGTTTTCATATGTAGGCAAATTCAGCTAACGTCTTCTGAAAAATTCTATGCAGCTTCTACAAATGATTGATGATGGACAAGCTGTAGATATAAGGGGTTTATCTGAAAAATTGTTGGTCAAGCGTCTGCGAAAGCTGTTCCTGTCCTTAAACCTTAAGGAAAGCGGTGATCATGTCTTTCTACTACCATCAAAAGCATCTCCTACTTTGGAGACTATAGGACCCTTAATCCGCTCCCAAATGCAACTTAAAAGTCAGGAGTTTTGTCAGAACGATGAGCACTCGAAGCCATTGGATTCAGGAGGCGGACAAGAAAGTTATAATGCCAATATGAGTTTGCCAAATGAAGAAGCTAGTGCTCATAATGTTAATTTGAGTTTGCCAAATGATAATGCTACCGCTTATGATGCTAATTTAAGTTTGCCTGCCGAAGAAGGTACCGGCCCAAAAAGGAGGTATGTTGATCTCACCCTCCTGCTCTAATTAGCCTCTCAGCATCATGTTATGGTTGATCATACTAGCATGCTAACATCCCCTGGCTGTTTTTGCTTTACATAAAAGGAACATGGAACATGAAGGACAAGGGGGATCAAGAAAAATTAGAATTAGTAACTCACAAAGGGCCACAAATTTTTAAGTGGAAATGACGATGAGAGAAATATCAGGGAAGAGGAGGATTCAGAGTATGACGTAGAATATGAGCCAATATAAAAGAAAGAGGACTTTGTTGGGCAATCCTATAACGAGAACTGAGCAAAGAACATTTCACCTAGAAATTTCAAGAATGCTAGGGAAGGAATGTTCTTTAGGCAAATGACAAGAGCATAAAAGAGAAGGGCCTTCAACGTCTCCCTTTAATGATTATTGAAGACATTAGGGACCAAGCAATTTCATATAAGGGGTATTAATTGCAAATGGGTAGTGTTTTTGGTCATCAAAATTGGTAGGAAACAAGTGTTTCGACCACTTATAAAACACATGAATGACACCAGTACTCATCATGGGCAAATTCTTCAGACTGACTAGGCATTACTTTGTAACGTCAGTACCTTCTTTTTGTGAAGTCTTTATTGATAAAAGGAGTCCTTCCTTTTATTTTTTGTGATAAGTAATGGGACGATTCATATATCAGACCTTGTTTGGGACTGAGGTGTAGTTGCTCCAAATTTGTAACCCCCCCACAAAAAAAAAAGGATTACTGTTTTCCTTCTTTTACCTGGGAAAATAAAATGTAGTGATTGTTGAATATGGTGGTTTCTTCACTTTATTTTCTGATTTCTTCTTTATCAAGACCTCATTCTAATCCGATGTCGTCTTCATGTTTATTTTATCTCCTTTGTGCTTGTGCAGGGTGATTGGCCCCGCAATTCCTTCTGCAGAGTTACTTGCTGCTGCAGCTAAATTGACAGAAGCACAAGCTGAGCTGAGGTTATCCTCCATCTACATTACAATTTATTCCCCCACTCAGATATGTACTCGTGGACTTGTATTTCAAAACTGACTATCCCTATCGGTATTGATGAAGAGCTACTTTAACTGTATAGGCAATGCTCTTAATGAAGTAGATAATTTGATTCCTCCCTTAAGCTAATCAACTAGACTGTTCTACAGTAGTGATGAAGATGCTTCACATGGGGTGCATTTACTTCCTTTTGAAAGTTTTCAGTTCAGAAATGGAAAAACAGATTGTTTTTGACACATTAATACAAAGATTACTATGAGCTTCTTGATGAACTCACGGTTTGACCAGCCTCTCTTTGTAATTTTACCCGTGCTCTCTCTCTCTCTCTCTCTCCCTCTCTCCCATAAGTACTGGTTTTTCAGTCAATTATATTGTCCATTCCACGCTTAAGAAGCTTCAAATAACAGTTTAGGTTGTCATGTATGTTATACCAGCCTATAGTGCACTGCATTAAATGTCTCTGGCTAATGTTTCCAGGGATGTTGAGTTGGAAGAAGATACTGAATTGTTTGTGGGACCTCCACCTCCTGCTTTGGTGACTGAGGTAGAATCAGCAAATGAGGCCGAGCGTTTTGAAGAGGTTCTTCCTTCATTCTCTTCTCTTTCCTATCAGTCTATCAGTTGTATCTACGTAGATTTCCCCTGAATAATCATACCTGGGTCTAAAAGTTTCTTAGTACCTTCAATCTGACTTCATTACACTTGAAATTTTTGATTTGGTAAACACTGTTCAAACGAAGTATTCCAGTTGTATTAGTTTTAAGATTACTGGACGGACTTTTTAATTTAAGGAAACCAAATGGAACTAACCCTCTAGATTTACAGATACGATTAACCAACCCCAGTATGCACCTTCAAATATAGAAGAATCCGCCATGTAGTGTTGATATGGTACTGTAATTTGTATTTTCTTTTGGCAGGAGTGGAATTTGTAATTCGTTCTTTCTGTTTTCAATAAGGAGCCCTTTTAGGTTTGTCTGTTGGTTGGTTGCTCTCTCTCTTGATTGATCCATTTCTCGGTACAATTTCAGAAATTTGAACACTAAAAGTAGTGTAACAGTGTATCCTATATTCTCGTAGACACTTCCCAATCTCTCTGGGTCTTCGACTCTTCCTTTTCGCATCCTTTTTGTCTTTGTTCTGTTGTCAACTTCTATATATACCTTCGTCACAATTTTTGCACTGCAGTTGTGGGTCTGGGTTTGGCTTATGTTCATGTTTGATATTTTTGGTAAATGTGAGTTGAGAATTTTCTTTTCTATGTAACTCATAGTCGACAATCTGGACAATTGCGTATTATTATTTCTTATACCTGGTCAGGTTACAAGAATCATGGGAGCAGAGGCAGACAACTTATATGATGTTTTGGGTGTGAACAGAAATATGTTGGGTGATAACATAAAGAAAAGGTAATTTGATTGATTGTTTGTGGAGTGCTAAAGCCTTTTTTCTTTATGGATTAGATTAGTATCTGTAGTTTTGATCCCCTGAAGTTATTATTTTCTTAGTTAAGAAGTTTTTTGTCTGCTCACCGTTCAATTTCTCAAACTTGGTCTGGCGGATGGCTAAGCTGCGAAAGACTTTCCTTTTTCTTCTAAATCATGCTTGATTGAAATTTTAAACCTGAAGAGTCAGTGGGGATGCTTCCTGATGGGCCTGTTATATGTTGCTTTCTTACAAGAAATCATACTTACAAGTAATGAGTGACAACTGAGGTGCATTGGTCTTTTGGCCTTGCACAGTATTGATCTTGATGAAAACTGAATATTGAAGTCCATAATTGATATTTTGCATCACTAGCTAATTTAATTCACTATATAAATACGGAATATATCGAGTCACTATGCAAATACTTTGAATATTAACTTAAACCTCTACTAATAAAAAAAAAGGAGGAAAAAACACACACATTAAGTTACACTTCTGAATGTCGTCACTGAATGTTAAATTCAAGTTGCATATGTTGGGCATAGATATGATGTCCAATACGGAAATAACTTCTTTGCTTAGTTTTTTATAAGGTAGTCAAATTTAATTTAAAAAGGGCAAATAATTGCTTATACAAGAAGTATACTGAAAAGTAAAAAATATAAAAATCTTACATAAAAATATGATTTTCTACTAACGACATCCGATCTTCTATTCTTATGGGGGGATCTCATGGGTGGCGTCAACTGTACAAAGTCCTTCTCTATTCCCTCAAAAGCCTTTCTGGTTCTGTCTCCAAATGGTCCACATAAGTGCAAGTGGAGGAATATCCCACGCTTTGTGTCCTCTTTTCCAACTTCTGAAGGTCCAATGGAACATTGCTTCTTTAACCGAGCTTGGCATCACTCATTGAAGACCAAACCATCCCAGTACTTTCCACCATAACCTAGATGCTATCCGACAGCGTAAAAGAAGCTGATTCACGTCGCTCTCAAGGCTTTGGTCTAGTGGTAAAGGCGCAACAATTGATGTGCAGTTCGAACCCTGCCGCAGAAAAAAGCTTGATATTTAAGTGGAGAAAGATTAGAAAAATAAAGAAGATAGAGGAGCATGTTCAAAAAAAGGTGATTCATGTCTTCTCCTTAGCATTTACACACTGACAGATATAATCTTCCTCTTCCTCGTATTCTCAGCCACCAAGATCACCCATCCTCACAGCTATATTTTATTAATTGTGTATAATATATGATTTGAAAATAAAGTTTTAGTATATTCTGAAAATTGTTACGTAAAAGTTATGGTTACTGAAATATTCAAACATGTTTGCTTTCATATTTGTTTATAGATTATTTATGACGTGTTATATAAAATCTAATAGTTTGTGACTTTTAGATTCATTGGTAAGTAAAGTTGCTTTCATCTAAGATTTCGTAAAGCATTTTGCCTTCATTTATTTTCAGGTTGGGGAGGGTTGAATGGACGGTTTATACTTTATTAATATATACTATTTTAGGATTATATATCCAGCTATGCCCTCATACAATGGTCTATTTTGATGATTAATATATGGCCGTGACACGAGACATTATACCATCACAATAAGGGAGGAATTTTACCCACAAGTTGTTAACTGGTATTAGAGGAAGCATTGTTTCTTTCTTCCTCGTCTTGATGGTGTGACTACTCCTATTGGCATGTGAACCACGGATGTGGATTAGTTACCAATCGACTGTTAACTTGTAGCTGCTGCTGTCATGCTGCTAAATAAATGCACCTTTAAACTCTGTTCTCATTTATTTGTTAATTTGGTGTATGTTTTAGGTACTGGAAGCTGTCTCTGATGGTGCATCCTGATAAATGCTCTCATCCTGAGGCTCACCAAGCGTTCATCAAGCTGAACAAAGCCTTTAAAGATTTGCAAGATCCGGACAAAGTGAGTAACTAAGTGATGCCATCATTTATTTTCCTCACGAACTTTGCTCTGCCAGGAGAAGCTTCTTTAGGGTCTGGCATAAAACCATGTTTTATTTTCTAGTAGCTAAGGTTAAGTGCAGATATCTTTCACTTGTTTTTTATTATCAGACATCAGTTGGACATTTTGTCTAAGCTAGCTAGGGTAACTGGTATCTAGTCATTTTTGTGTAGATGCCAGTCCCATATATTTTGTTACCAAATGTTTTTGCTTACTCTTCGTTCTCTCTCTTTTTTTTTTAAAAAAAATGTATTGTACATAGTGGGTGGGAGAAGGGGAAATGGACAAGGAAATTACAAGGTAGGGAATCAAAACCCTCACCATCAAGGTGAAAGTTTTGAACTTTTTGAATCTCTTAGTAATTTTGAGTTGGACCATCATTTCATATCGTCTTTTTATCAAATTTGCCTTAGTGTTATTTAGGATAGCTAATTTGGATTTGCTATATGCTGTGTGAATCAATTATTTTGGTGTTGTTTTTCTTTCTTGTTTTCTTGGTATGCATTTATTTGGTCCAGATAAGATAAAATTTATTTTTGTGTTTTCGCTAATATTTGAAAATTTTCTTAAGTGTCAGCTGATCTGTGTGCCAAGAATTTTGGTGTGAATGTCAAAATTCAGCAGTTGACGTCAATGCCACATTCTATTTAACAACAACAAACCCACTATAATCCCACAAGTGGGGTCTGGTGAGGGTAGTGTGTACGCAGACTTTACCCCTATCTTGAAGGCAGAGAGGCTGTTTCCGATAGACCCGCGGCTCAAGGACATATGCAGTGCCACATTCTATTTACTAGTGTATAACTTTCTTGGCTTATAATTTTACCTAGGAGTTGATAGATACTGAAATTTTTGCTTAAATGATGAAATAGAGAAGCTTATTAAAAATAACAATAAAATAGGGAAAGAAAAGAACTAGGAAATAGAGAAGTGAAGCCTTTTACCTACTCAGGAAGTTGCAAAAATCATCAAAACTTGATGTTTTTTTACTTAATAAGCAAACCAGCAGAGATTATGAAGTCTACAATACCTTATTCTGTTCCATATCGTATATCTAGTCATGTGACAGGTTGAGTAATTAGCTTATTAAAAAGTCAAAACTCAACAAATATGACTTGGGTTGCTTGTTTTAACCATACAATCATTATTAACTACTCAAGACACCATTATATGTTTTTCGCATGTATACTCTGGCAATGCAATCTTCTACATCTACAAGTGACATGCAAACATGGATTCATCTTCTATTCAGGTTTTAGAAGGAAATTAAGAAACAACAAATGAAAGCTAAAATCTCTTTGGCTTTCTTGTTCCTGCAGAGAACAAAATAGGCACTGCCTTGTGCTCTCACCTTTCGATAGAAATTAAAATGCTCAGGCAGGAAATCATACTTTTGCAAGAAACTTTCAAAAAGTGTCTTAGAGAAGCTCAGTGGGATCAGGTGTAGGGTTTTCCTCCTAAGAGCAGCGTTGCTAGATGTATCTGTTACTTTCTCACTTTCACCTCACTTCACCGATTCACTGTCTAAATGTGTAGCAAATGAAAAATAAGCAGGATATGACCACTCAGGACTAACACATTGAAAATTTCTTGCTATCGTTTGATGCATTAGCATCAGGCATTCTTTAACTGTAGCTTATTACTGTTCCATTTCATTTCCTTATACTTACTTTGTGACCTTTCTATATTTTCTGGAACATTTACAGCATGGCAATGTTTTATTGGTGGTTTTTCCAATGCTGTTTTCTTGTGACTTATCAAAAAGATGTTTTCTTTTGTAGAGGAAAGTGTTGGATGATAAAATAAAGCACAAGGAAGAACAAGAGGAACTTAAGGTACATTCTTTGTGTCCCATGTGGAATGAAGATAACTCAAAGCTCTCTTGTCTGTGAATCTGTTAATGGAAGATTTGGTTCTGTAGGCAGATTTACAAGCTATGCGTGAAGCCGCCCTATGGAGACGCGTGCAAGGTTAGCCCTTTTGCTTGAACTTTGTTTATCATTCATTTTATTTTACACTTGATCAAATTTTTTATGTGACTTGTACTTAATTTTTCTATTCAAGTTCTCCTGTGCTTAATCCTATGTGATTTCTACCGTGAGCCGGAGGAGGCAAGTTCTAGTGTGCATAAGAAATTAAGAATTACACAAACAAAAGCATAGTAATTAAGTAGATAGAAGGGTAGAGGGGCTGGCCGATTATCCACCGAGTTCTGAACTGTACTCTACTGGCCCTTGGGGATTTATTGGTTATCCAAAAACAAAAAAAGAAGAAATCGAAGGAAAAAGAAAAAAAAATGGCTAGTACATTGTCGGTATAGTTTGCTATTCATTTTCATTCCTAACATTAAATATCATGTAATAGTGCGTTGAAAAGGGATGCAAAGCAAGTGCAGCCAAAGGTCAATTTACTGAAAATGACAGCACTTCTGGTTATCTCTGTATATAACCTCTAGGTCTTGTACCAGATGAACTGTCAAAGAATTAAGTCAATTTTTTGGGATAATACTCTTTATTTGTGCCTGTCCTCACCTTGTGTATGTCTTGTTTCAAAATAATGTTAGTTGTTATTTGAAGTAACAATCTAGGAAATCATTTAAGGACAAGATTTCTGAGGTGAAAATAAGTAGTACACTAACAACTAGTGGTGGCAAAATGGATAAAAGAAAACAATTATTCACCTATATTATCCCTTAAAAAATGGGTTGGATAAAGAACTTTTTAAAAACGAGTCAAATATGAGTAAGAACCATATTATTCACTTAGAAAATGGATAACCAATGCATAACTAATGAGTTTAACTTTTACATTTGTAAAGCCTCAAATTGGGGGTTCCTCAAGTTTGAGAGAATAAGAATTCTCCCAAAAGTGAATATATTCAAGAAGCCATGGATAATATGGATATCCGCCGGTTAACCCGTTTTTTTTATCTGTATTCAGTATGGGTCGGGTCGGACAATTTATTCGTTTTTGTATTACCCGTTTTCGACCCGCCCCGCCCGTTTGCCACCCCTACTAACAACTAACACTTTATTAATTGGTGTTTATCTTGGGATTGCTCTAAACATACGGCATGGGTCAAATGAGTGGTTTTAAAGACGTAGTTAAATACAGTAAAAAAGAAAATGCTTTCTCTTGAATAGCTTTAGTTTTTTAAATGGGGTGATAGACAAAAATCAACATAGTAGTAGAGCAAGGGTCTACCTTGTCGTAATAAAACTTCTTCCACATGTTTGGGCCACAAGTGAGGTGGCATGTTACAGACAAATACTAAAAATGTTTATCTCTAGCTTAAACTTCCAGAATGATGGTACATACAATTAGCAGATAGGTCTCATATACACCAGATAAATGTTTGTCTTTCTGAAGAATGGTATAATATGTTACACTCCAGTAATAGTACCTATTGTGAAACTGAAGTACCAGTTCTCCTCTTTTCCTGGTATGTGATTGTTGCCTTTGTCGCGTTCACCACCCTTGAAGGAGATTTGGAAGGTTACGGTCTAGCTTACCTGAGTTACTAGAGAGTCCATTGCTGATGGATAAAGCATAAGAAGACTATCTGTAGGTTCAGACGTGATCTTTCCAATTCAGAAGTCCTGGATTGTCTATGTACTGTACAAGTAAGCTTCTTGTTAAGGATATGCATTCAACTGTAGAGAAGACTGACACAATTTAATATAGACAGCACGAGCGCATG
This sequence comes from Nicotiana attenuata, assembly GCF_001879085.1. Classification (NCBI taxonomy): domain Eukaryota; kingdom Viridiplantae; phylum Streptophyta; class Magnoliopsida; order Solanales; family Solanaceae; genus Nicotiana; species Nicotiana attenuata. The sequence continues at coordinate 92,814,746 of NC_031990.1, read as the reverse complement.
CACGTGTGAGTTAGGAAGAGATATAGATAGTAGTGTCGATGCAATTAATGTTGAATTAAGTTCCCTTAGCTTCATTTTCATGCTTGTCCTTTCACCTTTTGGTCGTTTAACTATTTATATCTCTACTTGAGAGAACATATTCCTCTGCTTTAAATATCTTGATTCTTGTATTACTAGCATTTTACCTTGAAGATTTGTCTAAACTAACATTCCCAGGAAGTCTATCGTCATACTTTTGGTGTCAATGCTTGTAAAACATTATAGAATTTTGTTTTCCTCCTTTACAGAGAACTTCCCTGTCTTTCTTTTTGCTGCGGTGGGAGGGGTTGGAGAGAGTGTGCAGCTTCTTCTGGGATGTTGCATCCCGTGTATGGGACATATGTACCACCTGATTTACATGCTTAAAGCTCATTCTGTTTCCATTAATAAGAACCTCACTTTTAGTTGAGATGTCTCTTGAGGACACCTCGTGTTGGATGGATGGCCGATCATTATAGTTATGAAGTAATGTCGAGATGCAAGAGTGTCAATATTATCAGTGGCTTGTTCCAAATCTATTAATATTGGCTATGGTACTTGTCAATAAGATGGCTCTTTGCAAAATGTTCTGTTGGCTGAAAAGAATTGACAGAGTAGTTTCAATCTTTTCAAATTGAATTATGCAACAATTGAATAACATAAATTCTGTCACCCTTTCGTTGAATACTTCTTACACCATGATTACTTTTTCAAACTGCAACTAAGTAATTTATAGTGGCTCAGTACTTTTTGGGATAAAGTTGTGACTTGATATGTTTACAGCCTTTAATTTGAAGAGGAGAATCCTTTTAATCGGGAAAACTATTTGCTTCAGGTATCTCCATGGAAGGTGACGATCTGCTGTTAGCAGAGATGGAGGTCAAAGCTGCACCAAAGAGAGATGAATGGATGACAACGCTGCCTCCTGAAAGAAAAGTAAGGTTTTCATTCTTCCATCAATTATGATGAGTGATGGGGATTTATTGATAATATAGATGACATATATGTTTTGATATTGGGTTGTTATTTTAAAACCACATCTTTCAATAAGCTTTTTACTGTCTCCCATTACTGCATATTGGAAAGATATTGGACCTATCATAAGGATGCTTCTTGCGTTATGGCTTTAATGACTATGAAATAACCCAACACCATAGCTTGATTGTTGAAAAGCAAGAATCTAATAGAAGCAAACACAAATTGAACGGGAAGCTATGGCTCGGGGGATTTTGTTCAATGGAAGCACCATTTTCTTTCCCATACGAATTCCAGTATTTTATTCCCACCTCGAAGTTATAAGATAGAGTAATTTTAAAATAAGAATATATATATATATATACATGCACTATATATAAAAAAACCCAAAAAAAGCATGCACTATATATAATGCTGGTCGAAAAGTTAAATAAAACGTGAAATCCTTGGCTAATTTCTGAGTGAGAAACTGCTTCCTTGATGAAGTGTTTCTTTCCCTTTTTAACTTTGTAAAACTCTGCATGATGAATTCCATGACTGATTGTCTGCGTAGGCCGGCGTGACTATGCAATCAACGACGAGCTTTAGCAAGAGTTCGAAAGAAGGCCGAGGTGATACTAGTGCCTGGACAGACACCCCATCAGATCGAGCTCAGAAAGCCAAAATGAAGTATGTTCAACTTCTCTGATTCAGATTCTTTTGGATATTATATTAGATATTTCAGCTTAATTGTTTTGCATTTTCAGTTATTTGGAAGCCTTTAATGAGGCTTCAGCACTTGCTTCTAAAGAACAAGAAAAGAGTAGAGCAAGTGTTGACGCTGAACTGGTGGAACAGTACAATAAAGCGAAAAGATCAAAATCTATGGTAGAAAAGCACCAAGAGACGGTGCGGGCCAAATCAAAGAAAAAATCTAAGCAGGAATCAATGAAAGAAGAATGGGAAGGAAATCATCCATGGAAACCTTGGGACCGTGATAAGGATTTGACAGCCGGAAGGCAAAACGTTAAGCTTGAAGCTGCAGACATGGCTCAGGGTCTCACTTCCAGGTTTTCTTCTGGATCTTTCCAAAGGAACTTCCTCTAGAAGAAATGTGCAGGCTTCAAGTAAGAGATCTTTTCTGATGTTCGAATTTGCATTGGCCCTTAAAATATTTTTACTTGATAGAGAATATTCGGAGAACTCCATTTTTCAAGTTTTTTTTTTTGTTGAACGTCCATCCCAAGTGTATCCATCAATTTGGCATGTTGTAGGCATGTATGTGTAAACATCGAGGTACAGCTGATAACTTGCAGAATATTTGAGTCTTTATTTATCTAAGCATAGATGAGAGAATATATGACTTTATCTTTTACTCATATGGTTCAGAATTTGTAGCCTCATTCTCTTCTTCCCTTCACTCAATCAGTTTTGTTCAATTAAATAGAAGCCTTCAAATTCTTACAGATTATTTTCAAGTGATTGGATGTCTGAGCATCCAGAGATTTTTATGAGTTTCTCTTGTTAGTGTAGATCCAATTAGAGTCCTAAACTCTAGAGTAGATTGAAAAGGAGCAAGCAGTAACTAAAAACTCAAAACACGGTCTTTATCTAAAAACCAAAAATTGGCAAGGTGAGGCCATGGCTGATGCATAAACTGAATGGCGGGAAAGCATAATAACCAGATGAAAAGTGTGAGCCCAATTCAATTTGAGGTCAAAATCTTTACTACTAATACCAATTGCGGGTAAAATTTGATGGGGTGGCCAGTTTTCACCCTGCTATTTAAGCTATATTCAATTTTTTCAAAGAATATAACTTGTAGGTTGTAGCCAGTGCTGACAAACTTCAAACAAAATTGCTGTTGCTTCCTCTTCGTCTTCTTCTTTTTGGTGTTTGATGGTTAGAAGAAAATGGAATATTCAGAGCGCATATTTATATCATGGACTGGAACAATATTTATATTTATTTGTAGGCATAATATATCAGCACCCTCTTGAATTAGATACTTTTTATTGGGAGAAATTAAAAAATAGTCAGATTTACAAGTGGTCATTCAAAAATAGCCCTAGTTTCAAAACTAATCGTATTTTAGCCACTTTTCATCTAAAGATAAATCTGAATGAAAACACTGTTCAAAATTCGAAAAATAGTCCAGTATATTATACTCGAGTTCCAGCATAAGTATACTGGAACTCCAGTATATTATACTGGAGTTCCAGTATAATATACCGGTCCAGCATAATATACTGGAGACATCTCCAGTATATTATACTGGAACTTTTCGCGTGTTGGAGTATATGTTGGAAGTTCAAATACAGGTGCACCGGTCTCCAGTATATCATGCTGGAACTTTTCGTGTTGCAACAAAATAGTGTCTATTTTTCAATGATTTTGCAAACGCTGGCTATTTTTGAATGACCAGTCCGAAAACTGGCTAGCCCGTGCTATTTTAACCATTTTATTTTGTGCAAATCTAAATTGGTTTTGGTCTTTATTACCGCCCTGAACGACCGCAGCCCAAGGAGGTGTGATACACTCGCTGTCACGTGGATATTTTTTGTCAACATGCTATTTTTTAATAATAAAATTTTTACCTTTTTAAATTCATTAATTTTTTTAAATCATGTTTCCAGCCAAATTTGTAAGAATTATGGTTGGAACATCATTATCAGTTATTCTTTTATTTAGCTATAAACATGTTGGAGTTTCACCCAAGTTCTTTTTTTCCCTTTTTTACATATTTGGCTCAGAAAAATAAATGAAATACACAGTTGAAACAACTCGTCATCGCATCCAAAGATGAAATACAAAAATACAAAGTTGAAATCCATTATTTTAGCTAAAAATATTGTATTTGACGAAAAATAATGGAGTTCTAGCAATCTTTATATAGATTCCATGGGGGAAAAAGTATATACTTGGGACCAAAAGTTGTTGCAGTTAAATAAGAAATAAAAAAAATATTTAATAGTTTGAGCTATTTTAGCTACAATATATTTATCTGGTTAAACTAATGAAGCTTTATCCGATTATTTATTCAGTTGGCCTAGAAAAAAATTAAATACTTAAACTATCTTGCATCTAAAAAGAAATAGAATGAAATATATACTTGAAACACTATTACTTTGGCAAAAAACTTTTATCGCGTTAAAAATAATTGATTTAGTCTAGTGTTTTCTTTTTTACTACATATTTGGAGTAAAAAAAAAAAAAAAGACAATAAAACGTTGCCATTGCAGCAGGAAAAAAAAAACTAAAAATTACAAATTAAGGTAAGATCTGTGTGGTATATTAAGAAAAAGTAAGAAAATACACAGTTGTATATGGGGTGATTTTTAAAAATAGCCAGATTTACAACTGGTTTCAAAAATAGCCCAATTTCAAAAGTAATCGAAATTTAGCCACTTTTTATGTAAAGACAAATCTGAGCGAAAACATTGTTCAAAAGCCGGAAAATACTCAAGTATATTATGCTGGAGTTCCAGCATAAGTATACTTGAACTCCAGCATATTATACTGGAGTTCCAGGATAGTATGCTGGAACTCCAGCATAATATGATGGAGTTCCAGCATAAATACACTAGAACTCCAGCATAATATACTGGAGTTCCAGCAAGTATAATGGTCCAGTATAATATACTGGAGCCAGAAAAGTATACCGGTCCAGCATAATATGCTGGAGTTCATACACAAGTGCACCGAACTCCAGTATATTATGCTGGACCGCTCTCTATTGCAGCAAAACGGTGGCTATTTTTCATTGACTTGGTAAACGCTGGCTATTTTTTATTGACCAGTCCGAAAACTGGCTATACCGTGAAATTTTGGCTTGTATATGTCTATGTGAAAATTAACGGTTGAAAAATACCCAGTTGAAACCTGATTTTTCTCATCACTCTCATGTGCCTAAAAGAGAGTGTATCTACTCTCTTTGTCATGTCAGCGTTTAAGGGAGCGAAAGCTATCGAACTGCTAAGTTCAAGAGCGTAATTAGGACAAAAAATATTTCATGTTGCACAATCACTTCTGGGGCTATTATTGAATATACAGTCAGACTTCTCTGTAACAAAATGTTTATTTTACAGTCATTCACTATCAAAGACAAGTTTTTCTCAGAGTCGATTGTTTATGTTATATTTTACTTCTATATAACAACATTTTGCCTATAAAAGCAACATCCATCTTTATAGCAGCACGCTCTTTAAAGAATTACCTCTCTATAACAACCATATAGAATCAGCAAGATTATCAATAATAAGTTTAAAGATTTTGACCTCAACTTACTACTGCTTGGATTGAGATAAATGATTCTAACTGTTAAGCTCTTAGATTGCCTTCAAGGGAAAGCTATCCTTTTGCTGAAAGTTTGGACACAAATATTCACCAATTCAAGCGTTATATCGCTAGTAAGAGATTGGAATCTACGGAAAAAGCTATAATTACAGAGTTCTTCCATCAATAATGAAAGAATTCAACTTCTTGTAGCTTTAAAATGTGTGTTTTAGGGATCGTTTGGTACATGTGATAAGGATAATAATCCCGATATAAAATTTAGGATTAACTTTATTCCATGTTTGATTTGGGGTATTAGCTAATCCCAGATAACTTTTACACTAAAATGATGGGATTAGTTATCCCATATAAAAGGTTGGATAACAAATCCTATGGGATATCCCACCCCATGAGATATCCCACCATTGTACCAAACGACCCATAAATCGTTATACATTTAGTTATGAATTTTTTAGTAATGTATTAACTTTCTTTAATATTTATTTAGTAAAATATGCATATCTTTCGAATATTTAAATTTAAGATTATTTTCTTATTTTTAAATGTAACATTAAAAGAAAATTAATTTTTGGATAATTTTTATTTATAACAGCCAAAAAATATTTAAATGTCAAATGCTGTTATACGTGTATAACAACCATTCACTATAAAAGCCAGAAAATATCGAAAATAAACAATACTGTTAAAGAGATGTTTGAATGATCACAAATAAAAATTAATACAAATATATATAGTCACTCTTTACTTTATTTTTTATACGGAAAAGGATCAGAAATGCCCTTAATGTATTAGAAATGGCTCAAAATTGCCTTCCTTCCACCTATTGGTTTAAATTTGCCCTTAATGTTATTTTTAGGCTCAAAAATAACCCCTCTTAACGGAAAGATGACATGGAATTGATGGGCATTTTAATTGAACATGTGGCATTTATTTAGTGGTCAATGGAAACCAACTCATTGTAGTACCGAGTTTTCACAAACTATTCTTGCTCCGACCTGTTATTACTTTCAGAAAAGATACTACCACCCTGATCAAAATTCAAAAGAACTTATCAGAAAGATTAAAATTAATTTACATTCTATTAAAGGAATGTAAGAGTAATTAGCAGAAGGTCAAAAGCAGAGTACTTGAGATTGAAGAAATCGGAGATTGTGAAGTTCTGGAATAGGGAAGTCTTCTAAAGAGGTTGTTGGCGAGACTGAACCGGTTCACTGCGGGTAGATTTGGCGAGTCTTTTAGGTGCTTGAGCATCGAACAGGACTTTGACTTGGTTGGTGATTTGGAACTGCTGATGTTCTAGATTTTTTTCTAACCCAACCTAAAAGGTCCGACCCATCTTTTAATAATCCATCCTTCTAAAATAACCCAACGTTTCTGAAAACTCCATTGGCGATTATTTTCTTCCAAATAAAGTTCTTTCCTCTTCTTCTGCCTTCTTGATTTTCCATCTGCTTTTTGAGTCCGATTTTTGTATATAGCAGTTCTTCTAATGTTTTGATACCAATTCTTTTAATTCTTTGTCTTAGTTCTTTTAATTCATTAAATATAAGTTTATATCCTGATTTCAATTCTTTAATTTTCTTTTTTAGTTCAAATATTAATGTTGCTTTTAATTGTGACAGTGGCTGTGTTGGTTAAATTGTGTTTAATGTATGGCTGGTTCTATTATATTGATGGAATATCAAGGAAGGAAGGAAGAGGAGGAAAATAAGAACCTTGAAATAAAAGATACTGGGTTAAAATAATGAAGCTTTTGCTTATGTTACCAGGCTTAAACAAAATTATTGTCCAGTTCATCTGCTCATTGTTGCAGCCAAGAAGTGGTTTTGATTATCTTAAAATGATGGATTATTAAAAGATGGGTCGGATCTTTTGGGTTGGGTTAGAAAAAATCTATGTGGACAACTAAATAAATGCCACATGTTCAATTAAAATGCCCATTAATGCCATGCCATATTTCCGTTAAGAGAGGGGTATTTTTGAGCCTGCAAATAACATTAAGGGCAAATTTGAACCAATAGGTGGAAGGAGGGCAATTTTGAGCCATTTTTAATACGTTAAAGACATTTTTGGCCTTTTTCCGTTTTTTATATTTAAAAAGTTCACTCATAGCCACAGACCTATCTCTCCGTAAATATCTACTCCCTTTTTATTTTTCCTCCACGTTCACCAAAATATACTATATAAACCCGCACAATCCCTAAAAGGAAGCAAACAATACGAGAAATAGAAATGGAAATTAAGCACCATAAGCAAAGAATCACTGAGAAACAAGAATTATATTGGTAGTTATCTACATAACGTGAAGCCAAGATGGGTAGGAGAAAGGAGAAGAAGCAAAGAGAGTGGAAATGCTTTTCATAGCATGATATGAATAGTGAGGTGATATATAAAATAAACAGATATTTAAAGCAAAAAGAAAGTTTCAAGTTCTTGGCTGAAATTATGATGTATGACTTTGTGGTGGTTGATTTGGTGTATCTGAGTGTAATGGTGGTTGCTCTTAACAAAAAATTCTTTCTATTCACCACAAATAAACTACACATCATTGGCCTGAAGTTCGTATTTCTATAGCCAAACTTCACCATTACACTAGCGGTTAGTGGTCTAAAATTTAGTCCAATATTTGTATCCGGGAGGGGACTTTTGGCGTAACTGGTAAAGTTGCTGTCATGTGATCAGGAAGTTACGAGTTCGAGCTGTGGAAACAGCCTCTTGCAGAAATACTGGATAAAGCTGCGTACAATAGACCCTTTGTGGTCCGGCCTTTTTTCGGACCTCGCGTGTAGCGGGATATCAAAGCTGAGAGGAAGCCATTGAAATGAGCTTTAACTCACACGGGAGAATTGGAACTGAGGGAACATTCTGGAAGAAACCAAAATTCCTTCATTTCTGTGAAAACTAAACTCTGTATCTGTACAAGTGCTTACTTATAAGCAAATGAAAAATGAAGAAGAAAAGAAGATATAAACTAGCTTAGCTGGCAATGAGCTGGCCCACTAACTACTCCTTCCCACCTCTATTAACTACTTTAACTACCATGTGAAATAATTAAGCATACATGTCTATTGTGTTACAGTGTGTGTGTATGTATAGTGTGTGTGTATGTATATTGCTCAATACCCCCCTCAAGTTGGAAGGGAGGAACTCACACCCAACTTGTCTAGTAAAGTAGAATGCTTGATCCATGTGAGAGTCTTGGTGAATATGTCAGCTAGTTGATCAGATGTAGGAATATAGTGTAAGGAAATCAATCCTTCCTGAAGCTTGTCTCGAACAAAATGACAATCGACCTCTATATGTTTGGTACGTTCGTGAAAAACTGGATTCTTAGCTATGTGTAAGGCTGCCTGACTGTCACAAAAGACTGGAATTGGGAGAGACAGTGTAACTGAGAACTCTTCAAACAGTCGAACTAGCCACACAAGCTCACCAACCACTGCTCTAACTGATTTGTACTTTGCTTCGGCTGAGGACAAAGCTATGGTGGACTGTTTCTTTGACTTCCAACTAACTGGGCTTCCACCAAGTAGAATTAAGTAACCACTAACAGACTTTATTAACTCTGAACAGGCAGCCCAATCTGAGTCACAAAAAGCATTGATATTGTAATCTGTGTTGTTACACAGAAATATTCCCAGATTTGGATTACCTTTCAAGTACCTCAACACATGATATGCAGCATTTAAGTGAGTATCTCTGGGACTCTGCATGTATTGGCTAAGATGTTGCACTCTGAAAGCTATATCAAGCCTGGTGTTGGTGATAAAATTCAGCTTCCCCACTAACTTTCTGTATTGAGTGGGATCCTCCAACAAAACACCTTGGTTAGCTTTTAACTTGAATGAGGGATCAAGAGGAGATGACAATGGGGATTGTTGCAAGCAGTCATACTCCCTTAACAGATCCATAGTGAACTTTCTCTGAGAGATCAACACCCCATTCTCTTTATATAACACTTCCAGCCCTAAAAAATAGTGCAAAATCCCCAAGTCCTTGATTTTGAAAGTTTGGTCCAAGAACTTCTTCAGAGAGTTGATCTCATCAAGATCATTTCCTGTGAGTATGACATCATCTACATATACTGCCACAGACACCATTGTGTTGTCCTTTTTCTTATGAAACAAGGAGTAGTCCTATAATGAGTGAGTATAACCCCTGGAAAACAGTGCTTCTGCAAGTTTTTCATACCACTGTCTACTGGCTTGCTTCAAACCATATAGAGATTTATTCAACCTGCAGACTAAGCCTGGTTTCTCTATGACTAAACCAGGTGGTACCTCCATATAAACTTCCTCATGTAGGTCTCCATGGAGGAAAGCATTATTCACATCTAGTTGGAACATTTTCCAATCCTTCTTGACTGCTGTCCCTATAAGAGCTCTTACAGTGGTCATCTTTACCACTGGTGAGAAGGTTTCTGTATAATCTATTCCAGCTTGTTGAGTGTATCCATTGACAACCAGCCTAGCTTTGAATCTCTCAATGCTTCCATCTGCCTTGTGCTTGATTTTATACACCAATTTGCATCCTATAGCCTTCTTTCCGTCAGGGAGAGGAACTAGGTCCCATGTGTGATTTGTATATAGTGCCTGAAATTCTTGAGTCATTGTTGCTTGCCAGGCAGGATTGATGACTGCTTCTTCATATGAACAAGGTTCACACTCATGTAAAATACTCCTTACCATCTGTTGACTTTCAGGAATCAATGCATGAAAGGAAAAATGCTATTTATCTGGCAAAAAGGCAGTGAAAGAAGTAGACTGTGTTTCTTGACTTTGGTTAGATGGACAGGTCTGGAGATTTGGGATTGAATATACATACTCCTTTAGATAAGCATGTGTTTTGTGTGGCCTAGCAGGTCTACATTGGTCAGGACTCTGGTGCTCAAAGGAATTGGTGAGGTCAGGAGCATGGAATTGGTCCTGATTACTTGGGGCTAATTCAGTTTCTATGTTGCCACTTTGGTGCAAGGATATAGGTGATGATTGGTCATGATTGTGTTGAGGTGACACTGCACCATGGTGTGATTCAGGTGACACTGCAATGGAGGACTCATGAGGAACATAAGACTCAGAGGGAAAGACTGGAGCATTAGGAAATCCCCCTTGCGCGGAAGGAAACTTCCCAGGAGAGGATATGCTATTAAAATTGAAAGACAGATGGAAAGGGAACACATTCTCATGAAAAACTACATCTCTTGACACATGTATCTTCCTTGTGACCAAACTTAGGACTTTGTAACCTTTTGAGCCAGATGGATATCCCACAAAAACATGAGGGGTGGCTCTTGGTTCAAATTTATCTTTATGGTTTTTAAGTGTAGTGCTGAAACATAAGCAACCAAAACTTCTGAGATGAGTGTAGTTGGGCTTTTTCTTGTATAGTAGTTCATAAGGACATTTGTTGCTTATGGAGGATGAAGGTAGTCTATTTATTAAGTATGTAGAGGTGAGTATACACTCTCCCCAATATTTGAGGGGTAATTTGGACTGGAAAAGTAATGCGCTGGCTGTTTCAAGTAAGTATTTATGCTTTCTTTCTACACCCCATTTTGCTGGGGTGTGAAGGGGCAAGTCTTTTGGTGGATAATTCTTTTTAATTGGAAAAATGAAGCAGCCTCGGAGCTGATGAATTCCAGTCCATTATCAGTCCTTATGGATTTGATTGAGGTTCCAAACTGGTTTTCTACCATAGTGAAAAAAGCTTTGATCACACATAGAGCATTACTTTTGCTGCCCAAAGAATGTGTCCAGGTAGATCTGCTATAATCATCTACAAGGGTTATGAAGTATCTGTGACCATCATGAGTAGTTACATGGTAGGGGCCCCATAAATCAATGTGTAACAATTCAAAGAGTTTGGTTGAGGTTGAACTTTTCAGAGGAAAGGGCAATCTTGTTTGTCTAGCCATAGGGCATGTGGGACACATAAAGGGTTGTTTTGGAGCAAATTTAACTGGTATGGTTGAGATACGTCTCATCTTTACAAAAGGTACATGTCCCAAATGATTGTGCCACAAGGAATCAACAGTATCAACACCATTAACAAACACATTCAGAACAGAATCACCACTTCCTTTATTCAATTCTGGACTATGTACAGCGGTTTGTGAATGAGAAGGTACTCTATTTACATGTGTGTGATGTGAAGTGGAAGAACAAGACACAGAATTACAAGTAGTACTAGACATAGACTTTGAGAATTGAAAGTACAAACCATCAATTGCTTTACCAATCTCCAGAGGCCTCTTCACTGAAGGGGCCTGCAGAATGAAGCAAGCAAACTTGGTAAATGCAACAATACAGTCAAGCTGAATTGTTAAGGAATGAACAGAGATTAGGTTATATTTGAAACTTGGTACAAAAAGGACCTTTCTTAAAGTGAATTTGGGACTAACAACAACATCTCCAATGAGTGTCACCTTCACCTTATAACCATTTGGCAAAGTCACTAGGAAGGGGTAAACTAAGGTTTTGGTGTTGGTTAACAAGGATCTCTTGAAGGTCATGTGGTTTGTGGCACCGGAGTCTAGGATCCATGAGTCAGTATTTGGTTCGAAACAATCATATGAGTGATCACTATGTTCAAAAGAATTGCAACAAGTCACAGTACCTACAAAGCTAACAGCACCACCAGCTAGGTTGGCATTGCCAGTATTTTCCCCTGCATTTCTTGGTTGAAAATTCTCCAGTAGGTTCAGCAATTGGCCATACTGCTCCTTGGTTAAACTATGCAAGTTTCAACCTCGCTCCTGCAACATCCCTTCTTCTCTTTCTCCAGTGTTCACCCTATCACCTGTATCTGCATCGTTCACTTTTCCTCTGTTGAACTTATTGAAGGCCTGTGAATTGTTATTGGGCCTATTCATCCCTTGTGGGTATCCATGAAGTTTATAACATTTGTCTTTGGTATTTCCCGGCCTCTTGCAATACTCACAAAAGGGCCTAGGCCTGTTAGGATTGTAGTTTCCTCTGAAACCACCAGTTCCAGCAGAGTTTTGACCGTAATTTGTCCTAAAAGTGTTCACACCTGTAGTGTTAGCATTGAGAGCAGTAGAGTCGATCATGACTTGATTCCGAGACTTGACTTCTCTCTGCTTCTCTTCCTGAATAAGAATGGAGAAGGCCTGTGCTATACTAGGCAAGGGGTTCATCATCAGTATACTACCCCTGACAACTGTATATACTTCATTTAGTCCCATGAGAAATTGGATCAGCCTCCTGTCTTGTTCAGCCTTCTGCATATTGGCCTTAGCTCCACACACACATTGACAACTGCACCGAGCATGACTATTCAGCATGTTTAACTCTTCCCACAGCTTTTTCATTTTCGTGTAATATCCAGTAATATCAAAAGTTCCTTGGTTTAAATCACTAATCTCCTTTTATAATTGATATAGCTTTGCTCCATTTGTTTGATCGTACCTGTCCTCTAGTTCTTTACAGAGCTCTTTTGCATCGTTAACATACTGTAGGCTATCCGCTAAATCCTTAGAGAGTGAGTTCAATATCCACGAGGTTACCATGTCGTCGCACCGTTCCCACTGATCAAAGAGTGCATCATTTGCATCTGGCTTTTTTACATTTTCCATTAATGAACCCTACATTATTCTTCACAGATAGAGCTCTTAACACACCTCTTCTCCATGATCTGTATCCAGAACCATCAAAAGGAGTTGGCACCAAAGTGCTCCCTGCGTTCTCCGATGGATGCATGTAAAGTGGACTGGTTGAGCTCAACGGAGCATTGATTGAATTGTTGGTTGAATCCGCTACTTCTTCTTCTCCGGCCATGATTCAAGTAGTCGATTGAGAGCTTGGTGGTTAGAGGACTCAATTTCAGAGAAATTACCAAAAATGAATAGCGATCTGAAGAACCCTAAATTGAACGAAGAAATGACCAAATCGAAGAAGATCAAATCGAAGAAGGAATGAGGAATTAGATCAAGACCTCGAGACTGTGCTCTGATACCATATCAAAGCTGAGAGGAAGCCATTGAAATGAGCTTTAACTCACACGGGAGAATTGGAACTGAGGGAACATTCTGGAAGAAACCAAAATTCCTTCATTTCTGTGAAAACTAAACTCTGTATCTATACAAGTGCTTACTTATAAGCAAATGAAAAATGAAGAAGAAAAGAAGATGTAAACTAGCTTAGCTGGCAATGAGCTGGCCCACTAACTACTCCTAACCACCTCTATTAACTACTTTAACTACCATGTGAAATAATTAAGCATACATGTCTATTGTGTTACAGTGTGTGTGTATGTACAGTGTGTGTGTGTATGTATATTGCTCAATACGGGAGCTTAATGCACTAGGCTGCCCTTTTATTTATTTATTCGTATCCTGAAGAAGAAGTGATGTTTAGCTTAAAGTATATATATTTCTATGTATATCGCCTCATATTTTACTTTTGTTTCGTGAATTTGGGATGTTAAATGCTATGATTTATATTAATTTGAAGTGTTTTTATGTGTAGGAATGATTCGGGAGCAACTAGGGGAAGAAACGCGCGAGATTTAAGCCAAAACGAGCGAAATCGGGCAATGTGCGAATTTGGCGCCCAGCCCTACCTGTGGCGCCAAAAACAGTAGCTGACTTTAATGGGGCGCCGTGGAGGGCGCCTGGCGCCGGGCTGGGCGCCGGTGACGTAATTTTGTCTAATTTCGTCCGGGACAAGGTTATTTCGGCCCTAGACCTACCCAATATGTATAAAAGCAAGACTAAACCTATTTTTTGAAGGAAGGGACGCCACTTTTGAGGATATCTAACATACTTTGGAGGAGAATTCACGTGGGGGAACACACACCACACTTGGAGGAGGCTTCGAACTAGTTTTTCTTCTCTTCTCTTCCTTTAGTTTCATAGTTTATTAGTTCTAGAGTTTTGGGTGCTACATGAACGTTGTAGTTTGAAGCTTGAATTGTTCTTATTATTTTATCATATTGGTTTATTGTTCAATCTTGCGCTTAATTATTTGATTGCTTGATCACCAATTGAATACTAACTACGAATCTAGGATTGAACTCGGGAGAGGAAATTCTAGATTGCATATAAGATTGAGTAGAGCAAGATCTTAACTCTTAGGGGGAGTGGATTTGCGGTTAGGATAGGAATATACCTAATCGCCTTGCTTGGTTATTACACGGGAATTATAAATGCGTTCTTGTTAATCCTAGTTCCATAGGAATATAGGCGTTAGGTTAGCTTGAATAGGCGAGTTGTACTTCGGGAGAAGGCTACGAGCAATATTAACCCCGTCAACCAATAAACTAAATAAATTAATTAGACAATTTAGGTAGAAAACTCAACGGGATTGTTAGTTAACCCATAGCTCTAGAATATTCACTCATATTGAATTCGTTTCTATAATTCACCGACTTGTTTTCTTTAATCTCTTAGTTTACTACTCTAGATTATCTTTAGTTAAATATTCATGTTAGGATTCGCTTGAATAGATTAATTGTTTGGTTTAATTTAGTTGATAGTTAATCACAAGTCCCTGTGGGTACGATATCTGGACTTACAATCCTATATTACTTGTCGACCACGTATACTTGCGTGTGCGTTTGGGAGCAACAAGAAGCGAGTCTCTACTGCTCATATCCGAAAGTGGTTATATTTGTACTGATTTTTAAATTGAAAAAAGGGTAAAAAATATCCCTCCTCTATTGGATATTGTTTATAATTTTCCTTCGTCATACTATTTGATTAATTTAGCCCCTGCCGTCTAATTATTGGTCATATATATCCCTCGGTTAACGGAGAATACACATGGCAGGCTTATAAGCCATTTTAACGCCCAACCCATATTTTAACTTTAACCCAACCCTTTACCCGTACCCAAGCCCTTATACCCGTATCAGAGGCAAAAAGAATTGAATCATCAGGCAAGATTTAAATCTTGATTTTGCGTCAATCATGCCGGAACCCCACTTGAAGAGAGCGTACTACAGCCTCAATTCCGCAGCCGTCCAAAACATACCATGGTAGTCTAATTTAAGCTGCGTTTCTTAAATTGTTGGATACACAGACTTATCCGTAAAAAGGAAGCATAAGAAAGGGCAAAAGGAAACAGAAAGTGAATAAAAATATAAAAACAAAAAAACCAAAGTGAACACATTTGATTGTGATAAAAGTGACCATTAACTAAAACTACTTGACCACTTATTCGTTCTGATAACAAATCCACTGTAGCTTGCATTTTAAGATCCCTTTATAGTCTAACAGTACAACATCTTCTGCTACTACTTTTAAGAGAACCCAATGCCATCTTGACTGGAGATTTTCCTTCTACTATGGTAGTCTTCTTGATCTGGGGTCTCTGATTAAGGCCACGAAAATTAGCTTCTTGGTGGTGTATGTACTTTAGAGCTGGGGTTTCTGATTCCGGGACAAGGGGTTGGATACGTAAAGGGTCGGGTTAAAATAAAAATATGGGTTGAGCATTAAAATGACTTATAAGCTTGCCACATGTCTCCTCCGTTAACTGAGGAGTATTTATGACCAATAGTAAGACGGTAGAGGCTAAATTGACCAAGTAATATATGGAGGGTGACTATAAACAATATTCAATAGTAAAGGGGTATCTTTGATCTTTTTCCGTTTTTAAATTATAGGTTTAACTAACCCCATTGAAAGTGACTACTAATAGGAATCGGGCTCTAAAACCTTAAGGCAATGAGGGAATAGACAAAAACCTTTATTAATTTAGTTGGAAGTCTTTAATACACTACCTGCATGTGTAACTCAATCTTGAGGTTCATACGTAAACTCCTTCAATTGACTTTGTGCGTCAAGTCACTTAAAAGTGGATTTCAATAAACCTTTGGTGGTATTCAAAATTTATTTAAAAACATATTCTTTGACAATAATATGGACAATATTGTATTTTGAAAGACAATCCAAAAAGAAAAATTGGACAATATATGTAATTGGAGGATCGGAGGCCGTCAAGTTAATGTTGAAGAGTTCGGGTTTGTTGTTCGGCTGCGATACATTTAAGGTCATGAGAGACTCATTTTCCTTGGGATATCTTCTTTTGCTCCTACAATGTAAGAACCATGTTAGTAAGCTTAAGATGGGTTTTACGATCCTACAAAGTTTGATCACCTAATCATACAAATGTTCTAACTTTTTATCCTATAAAATTCTATCAGTTGATACTATAAACATTATAACTCTTTTGAAGTTTGTGTGCACTCAATTAAATTTTAGAAGGATCTCATTATATGACTAGAGATCTAACTTTATACTCAGCCTAACATCACGATTCAAAAATCTCATCAAGTCGTGAAGGCACCTAGCCCAATCCGCTAGGTAAGCCAAGCAATATAAGTTAATACCAAACTGAGAAAATCAACAGTATGTATGTATGTAAAAACGACACCCAAATTCGACACAACTACCCCAAGGTCTGGTAGTACAAGTCACGAGCCACTATGATTTAGATTTACAAAATCGATATGAAGAATAAGTACAATATCTGTTTGAAATTTACATAAACAGAATTTAAGTCCTATGCTACCATGAACACGAGGTAGCTTGAATCTGAAACGCTGGAACGTCTTTGTAACGATCCAACATGTCGTTTTGAGCATTTGTATTTTGTTCGGTGGTTCGAGATCATGAGTAGCTTCGTATGATGTATTATGACTTGTGTTTATCGTTGGTTTTGGTTTTCGGGTGATTCGGAATTGATTTGGGAGAATGATTCTCATTTTAGAAGCTTTAAGTTAGAGTAGTTGACCAAGTTTGACTTTTGTGTATTTGACCCTCTTCATTTGGGCAGTTCCATGAGACCACCACTAGTCTCGCTTGATCCTGTGCACCTGCACTAGGGTCCGGCCCTCATACCCTGCGTCACCTCTCCAGTCTGGTACATAGAGTAGATTCACACATTAGGCAACTTATAGCCGGCCTTCCTACTGGCCAATCTGGGGCTCACATATTTACTGACACTGTTGCCCCACTCTCCCTGGATAACGTGGTCAAAGAGAAGAAAGCAATAACTGGCAAGATGGAGGCCATGAATAATAGGCTGGAAAATATGAGCCGCTGGCAAGGGAAGATTGAAAAGCGGCAGAGAAAGTTCAAGGAGCACGAAAAACAGAGCACTCCTGAACAACATGATGGATAAGCCTGGTTCAAATGACTCTGATGATGATGAGGAGGAGGAGCTCAAATTTCTTTCCACCTCCGGCTTCGACTGAGTCTGATTTTAGGGAGCCCCTGTAACTATTGTGCTTTTATTTTGATATTGTGCAGTGATGATACTACAATTATTTTAGTTGGGGGGGTGGGGGGTGGGTGGCACAGTTTATCTATAGATTTATGATTGACTTATGCCCTTGTCGGGCTTATGAGTTTGTATGGATATTGTGTGTCCTTGTCAGGCTTGTTTTGTGATTAATATAGTTGTGGATTAGTTGCTTTTTTTTTTATTTTCTTTAGTAGGTTTTATTTATTTTATTTTTTATTGCTTTAGTAGTTTTTAGTTTATGATATTTTTTTATACCTTTGGTATTAGTCGCTTTTGTTATTTTATTTTATTTTATTTTCTTTAGTAGTTTGTAGTTTATATTATTTTTATCTCTTTAGTAGTAGTATACTTTTCAATAAATCTCCTTGGGTTTTCTTTATGCTACGGTTCTTTTCCGAGGAATATTTTTGTGTTAAATCGGGTGACTTTTTCCTATGATGAATTGGATGACGCTTTTCTTAAGGGAATTAGTCTTGTAGTTCAGATGTAGTTTTAGTTAATTTAGGATCATAAGTGGTTTGAGTTGTGAATTTTCGCCCCATGGCTAGTTTGTGGCTTGCTTGATACCATCATGATTTAAACCGCGACATAGGAATTCTTGATTTTTGAAGAAGAAAAGAGATTGAAGTAATAATTCTTGTTATGACTTTTAGATTCAATATTGTCTCTTAAGTTCACCAAGTAGTCTCTTCAGGTTTGTTGTGAGGTCTTTTGCATGATTTGTAGTCTAGAACTTGCCCAGAATGTGCTTCAAGTCGAAATCCTAGACTAACTTGGTTTGAAAAATTATGTTAGGCCTCCCTTGGACCGTTCTTTTGCCTTAAATTTTTTTACCCTTCCATATTTTCCCTAGTCGACCTCTTTTGAGCCTTTAACCTTTTCTTTGGCAATCATGTTACATACTTTAACCTTTTGTTCTTTATTGATCTATCTTTTTGCATCACACCTCCCTAAGTGCTTTGAAAGTGAGAACATGGGCTAAAAGCCTAAGTTTGGGAGTGACGGTTGAAAAAGTTGTGATCGAAGTTGCTTATAAGGTGAAAGGTTAAAAAGACAATATATATATATATATATATATATATATATATATATATATATAAACCTTCCTTGGCTTTTGAAAAAGAAAAAATATATAAGAAAGATGAAAAAAGAAAGAAAAATAAGGAATTGTGAATAAATAGAAGATTAGGTGATGAAATGAAAAAATGAAGAAAGGGTGAAAAAGTTTTTGAAGGAAGTGTACTTTGATTGTTGAAAAATTGTAGTGCTTAGGGAGGTTTTGATTCACTCTAACAAAAAGTGTGTCCTACCTTAACCAAAAGCTTAAACTACAACACTTTTAAGTCCTAATTGATTTTGAACCAAGTGTGTATGTATTAGTGGAGAAATACATGAAGGCAAACCTATGGTATTACTTGTGTGCATTTGATCATCTTTGTGAGAGAGGGTTATTTCTTTCCATTTTATGTCCCATGTATGTTTTGAATTGCAATTTATGAGTATGAGATTCTCTCTTGCTTGTGAGGGCACATTGAGATTTGATGGATTGGTGATATTGATAATTTCCAAATTGAATAAATTGAGCATATGTAGTAGACTAGTGCTTTTGAGTCACTTCTTGAAGCTTGGTTGTTGTCAATTAATTATTTTGAAAGTCCATCGTATTCTTGAGATTGATTTTTAAATGAGAAATTTATTTGGTTGAAGTTCACTTGCTTGAGCCTAACTATTAGTAGCAACCAAACCATAAATGTTGTCCGTAATTGAAAAATGTGATTTGGGAATGATAACCATACTACTTGAGCTTTAAATGATGGATTCTCATTGAATATTAGATTTTGATTTCTCTTGAGGACAAACAAAAGCTTTAAGTTGGGAGTATTAATGAGTGATGATTTTACTATTTATTTTAGTCTATTTACTTTAGTTTTTATATCCTTTAATTATAATATGATGTCATTTTTTTATGTGTATTGCTAGATTTTCAGGTGAAAGTAGTCATGAAGAGAGTTGAGATCAAATGGAGGGGAATTGAGCAAAAAAAGAGTTAAGGTCGTGCAAATGCAGCCAGTAATTTTGCATCTGCAAAATTTCATCCGCTTCTGCGATCACGCATCTACGAGAGGGTAGCCGCATATATGGAATTGCTGAAGTTTCAATAGTATCACACCAGTGATTGGAAATCCGCTTCTGTGGTTGGAGTCCGCATATGCAGAAATGTTGAGTTTTCACTGTGATAGCATATGCGCTTTAATTTTCGCACCTGCAACTAAATGTCCGCTTGTGCATAGTAGCCAAGATTCCTCAAGGCTCGCATCTGCGAGTAGAGTTCCGCATCTGCAGAGCTGCACCTGCGATGATTCTTCCGCAGGTGAGGTCAACGCACTACAACAAATATGATATTTAGCAACGAAATTGTTAGCTACGACATGGAATTTGTCACTAATTGTTTACATTTCGTGACAAAAATTACAATTCGTCTTGAAATACATAAATATACTTTTAGTGACGAAACATAAAATTTCGTAGCAAAGTTTCGTCCACTAAAGTTTCCCACCAAAAAATAAGTTGGCGCCATTTATTGAGTAATATTAGTTGCAAAATTTGAGGTTATCAGTGACAAATTATTTTGTCACTAATGATGTACCCGATTAGCGACGAACCATTGTTTGTCTTAAAATTAGTTAAGTTTTGGATACAAAAAAGTTTCGTCACAAAAAATATGTGGTTACAATAGCGACGAGTTAGAATTCGTAGCTAAACATAGTAAATTTTAGCCATAAAATTGTATATTTAATTGTAACCTTACTTTTTGTCACTGATAGTGAAATAATTAGTGATAATGAATTATTTTATTATCTCTATTTAACCTAAAATTTAGTCACAATGAATTTTGTCACATAATATATAATTTTAAATGGGTACAACTTAATTTTGTAGCTGAATCGTGTGATTATCGACTACAAAAAGAATTTGTAGTTAAAAGCTAAAAAATCATACTTCATTTTTAATATTGAATATGAGAATTTGTTCGTACAATTTATATATATTTACTTTAAGATTAATTGAACTTGTGAGTGAAACAACCATCTTTGAAAAACTATCAAGTGATGAACCCCATTTAAACTCATATAATAATTTTTATGAATGTGTTTCTTTCTACTTTGAGCACATAAAGTCAGTTTCTTATTGGAAAAAGTATTAGTTTATCTAATTCCATGTTGAAACGAAACGTTTCATTTGGTTTTTATACATTAAATTTATGCTACAAAATTTGAGTCTACCTTTCTCTTTATAGTAAAATTAAACATGTTCAACCTTTAAATTTTACTATTAAATCCATTACGATTTTGAAATTATAGGTCCAGAGTTAATTTTCTTTTTAAAATAGTTATATTTTACGATTTGCATACATTTATACCACGTGTTGAAAAAGTTGGGATCAGTCAAAACTCATTGACTATATGTTACATCCTTCAATATTACTAATTTTAATATACATATACATTTAATTATATAAAATTTTACGGTGAAAATGAATTCTGACTTGAAAAATTTGAAAGAATAAACCGAAGGAGAAAATAAAAAGAAACAGTACTTTCAAAATGCAAGAAGGGACATCAGATAAGACACTTACGAGATCAAGCTCAAGCTCAATCTCAATCTCAAGCTTAAGAACGAAAAATAAATCAAGATTCAAGGTGGACGAGTCCAAATTATATCTGTTGAATGTAAGATTATTTGTTCGTGGCAACTATACATATTCAAGATCAAGCTAAAAGGCCCTTGAATTTATTTTATTCTTTTGAAAGAAAAATCAGTAGAATCATAGAGATCGTAATATTTTAAATAAAAGACTATACTTGTTACAATTTTTTCTAGCCTTGATTATTTTCTTGACGCAAATTTAATGTATTTTCTTGAAAATTGAAATAATTCGTATACAAAAATACAAATATGAAAATATAATCTTAATATTTAACGGGGAGTCATTAAAGGAGAGATGTTTTCTATATGGAAATTTTACACGAAAATATTGGAGGGAATAAAAGATAACAAAAAAAATAATTTTTAATTATTTGACCTTGCCTCCAATATTTTTGTATAAAATTTCCTCTTTCACCCATTACCTCCACGAACAACCCCACTAAGATAAACTTAAAGTATCCAACTCAAATACAACTATATAGACTCCAAGAGAAAGGAGAAGTTCCTGCACATATTTTCTGTTTTTCTTCTTTTTCTATCATTTTCTTTCTATCTATTACCCCCAGTAGGTAATAATAATTTTTGTCGGCCTCTATAACCAGTTAAGCAACTCATCTCCCCCTTATGGTATTTACCTCCTTAATATACCTAATAAAAGCTCCTAACAGCATTTACCAATACACTGTTAGTCTCTATGCAAGAGTTTGATCAGAACAAGGAGTAATTCCACAAGCTTTTGTGGTGAAATATGTCTTTTGCTATGAATTGAGGGCCTTGATTCATGGCTTAATGATGGAATTCTTGACATTCTTTTGATGAAGAGGTAAGTTTGTATTGATGAAGTATAGGATTTTGTAGAGAAGTTAATTACGAGTATCTATTTCTCATTTTATTATTTTCATTAATTAATGTTAGTTTTGTGATTTAAGTTTGAAGTTATAGTTTCTTTATATCACCAAATTAAAAAGTACTATGTACTATTTAATTTTTTCCTTTTCACATGGGTATACGAAGGTGCAAACAATGTGTGTTTTTAGCTAGGGGACGCTGCACTGACAATGAGGAAGCAACCTTTATCTTTTTTTAGTTTAGCAGTATTCTCGTCTTTCAATTAGAGTTTTTATGTTTTATTTTGAAATCAGCAGGGATATATTATATATATATATCACATAATAGTAACTGTAGCATCGCCCGAGTGGGCATTTTCTACTTGGCTATTACAAACTACCAACAAGTCCCGCAGGACATTGTGGTTACCAAAAGAAGCTAGTCTGTGACAAACATCCTTGTTGAGATGCCTAATAACATAAGTTTTCCCATCATAGTCTGATTTAATGGCATTAGTAACAAAAACGGGGCATAGTAGATAAAAGTTGTATCCCTGCTGTTGCTGTTTCCTTTCAATCCTTCTCTAGCCAGCATGTGTGCCACCTTGTTGCCCTCCCTGAATGTGTGATGTACTTCCTGGACCTTCATTTGCTTCATTAACCATCTGCACTCATTAACAATGTCATTAAATAAAAGTAGTCCATTTTCTAAGCAGTTAATAACATCAGTTGAATCCATTTCTATATCTAGCTTTGTAAAACCTTGCTTAAGTGCAGTCATAAGACCAATCTTAAAGGCCACTAATTCTGCATGCAGAGCAGATAATCCTGAGGTTTTCCCATGGTAGCTAGCAATCCATTGGCCCTTATAATCCCTGAATACCCCCCATAACCGCATAGTGATTGGTTTTTATTGAACGAACCTTCAAAGTTAAGTTTGATAGAGTCCTTTGAAGGTTTGTTCCACCTAATTTGGACAGGGATTTTTAATGGCTTAATAATTTCTCTACTAGTGAGGAGTTTAACTCCACTGCATATTTTATAGCACTTTGAATATTGGTATAGTGTGTGTTGTTGTTAAAAAGGTTATTATTCCTGTTTAGCCAAATTATCCAAATGATAAAAGGAAATAGGTCTTGCCAATCGATAATGGGATTTTTGAGAGATGGTTTTGAATCACGAAGCTGTATGAGCCAGTCAGTGGCATCATTCCAATTTTGCGGGTTGATGCCTAAGGAGGCCCATAAATGTGTCACTGTTATGCACTCTAGGAAAACATGCTTAATAGAATCTTTATCCATTTTGCAAGTAGAGCATGTAGGGTCTATGTTAATACCTATGTGGTTTAAGAAGTTTCTGGTTGGAAGCTTGTTATGAAAATTTTTCCAAAGTAGGTATTTAATTTTGTTAGGACATTTTGTGTCCCAAATCCAAGTGAAGTCCTTGTGGCCGATTGGTTGCTCCTCTAGGAGCCTGTAACAGGATTTGCTATTGAAAAGTCCATTTGAGGTCAAAGCCCAAAGGGGAAAGTCATAGTGGTTATTACTGATTTGGGTGGCTTTGATTTTATTGATGATAGTTGGTTCTAGGGACATTGAGATTTTGGAGAAATCCCAATTGTTATTGTTCAAGATGTCCTTTATGGTAAGGGATTCATCTTGTAGGGTTAATGGTCCTTCAATATTATCACGCAGAGATGTGAGCTCAGGGATCCAACGATTGTGCCAAACACTCAGGGTAGATGATTTGTGAGGCATCCAAGTGATCCCTTTATTACAAATACCCCAACCTATAATAATACCATTCCATATAAAAGAATTGTTAATCACAGTATTTTTTGTACCATGGAGGCATTGTAATGTTTTGGCCCAAGGTGATTGGGAGTTGTGAAGGAGTCTCCAAGTAAGGTTTGCTAGATTTACTAGGTTTTTGTTTTTTACGGCATGAATACCTAGCCCTCCTACCTTCTTGTTTTGAGTTATCTTGTCCCATTTTGTAAGATGTAATTTTTTTGAAGTACTATTTGATCCCCATATAAAGTCACGTTGAATTTTGTCAATCTTGTTAAGAATCTTAGTGGGGAGAAGGGTGTATTGCATTGAGTGGTTTGGGAGAGCATTTAGGCAGGAGCTTGCAAGGGTACATCTGCCTGCCATACTAAGAAGGTTAGATTTCCAAGTACTAAGTCTAGATACCATATTATCAAGAACAAATTGAAAGTCTTTGGCCCTAGGCTTGGAGGTTGTGATGGGAAATCCTAAGTATTTGCCAAAAGAGTTACTAACTTTGATATTAAAGGATTGTGAGAGGGTAATTTGTGTATTTTTAGGGCAATGTTTTGAAACAATGATTTTAGACTTGTCCTTGTTAATGGATTGTCCTGATAAGAGACAGAAGGAATTAATACACTCCTTAATGGCATTGATTGATTTTTTATTTGGTGTTTGCCATTAAGGTCAGGTCATCCGCAAAAAACAGGTGAGATATTTGAAGACTGTTGTTACCAATTCTGATTGGGTCCCAACACCTTATGTCTACCTTATGGTTAATCAGAATGGATAACATTTCCATGCATAATATGAAGAGATATGGGGACATGGGGTCACCTTGGCGGATCCCTCTACTAGGTGAGAAATAACTGGTTCTAGTGCCATTAACTAAGATGGATATTCTACTAGTGGTGACACAACTCATTATAAGCTTTGTAATGTTTGGGGGGAATTTAAAGAATCTTAACGTTCTGTAAATGAAAGACCATTCCAAACGATCGAAAGCTTTTTCTAAATCAATTTTTAGAATCATATTGTGATTTTTGCCACGATATTTATTCATTTTGAGCATTAGTTCTTGAATGATAATGGCATTGTCACATGCTTTCCTATTTTTGAGGAAACTGCCTTGAGAAGGGCTAATTAAAAGGTTTAGAAAGGGTTTCAATCTGGTGGAGATAACCTTGGTGATAATTTTGTAGACAGTGTTGCACAGACCTATGGGTCTAAAATTTTTTAAGTTGTTTGCATTGGGTATTTTTGGAATTAGGCAGATCAACGTATCATTAATAGAACTAGGAATTATACCCGTTTTGAAAGCTTCTTGGCAGAGATTAGTTACTGAATTACCCACAATATTCCAGTAATTTTGAAAGAAAAAGGGGTGAAGGCCATCTGGCCCGGGTGCCTTGAATGGTTTGAAGGAGTAGCAAGCTTTGGTAATTTCAGCATGAGTAATAGGATCATCAAGGGAGGAGAGATTTAGCTTTGTGAAACATTCAGGGTCATTTTTTAATGAGGTTCCAGTCACTACTAATCTGGGATGAAGTGAAAGCCATTTCAAAGTAGTTTTTAGTATGACTAATAATGTCGTCAGGGTTATCAATCCACATACCTTGATCATTCTTGAAGTAATTAATCTTATTAATTCTTTTTCTATTCGTGGCCACAATATGGTAGAATTTTGTGTTAGCGTCACCTTCATTAAGCCAGTGAATTCTAGAGCGGAGTTTCCAGTAATCCTCCTCCATACGTAGAATATTATTGTACTCCTGAGTTAAGGATTGTTCTAAGGATTGGAGGAAGAGACTGTGGTAGTAGGACGGGGAGTTTTGGATACCTTTTAGTCTAGCAAGGATTATTTTTTTCTTTCTACCAAGGTCTCCAAAGACAGTGTTTTTCCAACTTATAACAGCCTTATTAAATATAGAAGCAGCCTTACTATACGAATTGTTACACCACGAGTCATTAACTAAGGTTTTAAAATGAGGATGTTTACACCAGTAGGGCTCGAGCCTAAAGGGTTTATCAAGTAGGTAACCCCTTTTAGGAATGAGATTAATTAAGAGGGGATTGTGATCTGAGTGGGTCTTGGGTAAGTGACTAATAGAGGCATTAGGAAAAAAATTGAATCCACTCATTATTTTCAAATACCCTATCCAAATGTTCTAGGATTATGTCATTGTTACCAAACCTATTATTACACCAAGTATATTTACGGCCTTTATAGCCTAAGTCTTGTAGATTGCAATAGTTAATATTGTCCCAAAGTTTAAAGGCACGTCTACGATTGATGGGTCTTCCACCAATTTTATCATTAGCGGAGAAAATATCATTAAAATCTCCTCCTACTAGCCAAGGGATTTTATACGAATCAGCTATGTTTTTTAGATTATTCCACATATAGTCCCTTTTACTAATGTCAGTGCTGGCATACAAAGAAGAAAATAGCCATATGAAATTAGTAGGACGTACCTCAATTGTAGCATGAATTTCATGGTCTCTACGTACGGCATTGTGGACTGTCACTCTCGTATGGTCCCAAAGGAGCACCATGCCTCCCCCTTGGCCATCCGCTGGGACCTCAATAAGATCGGAGAAACCAAATTCTTGCAAGAGTGGTGCATGAACATGCATTCTAGTTTCAAGTAATGTGACCATGCATGGCCTATAAATATCGATGAGTTCTCTAAAATTTATTCTAAAGTCATCATTATTCCCCCCCCCCTAATGTTCCAAATAATGAAGTTTGTAGCGTTAAACATATTGATATTAGGGGTTTGGTTGTGACCATTTTCCAGAATGTCCCTTGTGGGATTCAGGAGGCTCCTCAGGGTTGGAACAAGTATCATTGCTCGGTTCCCCACTGTTGGGTCGTGGGGGGGACGAATGTCCATCGAGCACTTGACCAGACTCGTTGGGCATGAGAGGATATGCCTCTTCTCTAGGTTTTCCTTGAAAAAGAAGACCTTTACCTCGTTTAGGCTTCCCAATTCTACCACTGATTCCCCTATCAAATCGATTGGTTCTATCATTTCCTCTTCCATGTTGTTTCCTACGTTTTGAGCTACTGGGGGATTGAGGTTGATGTTCTCCATAGGAACTTCCATGTTGAAGTTCTATGGTTGAGGTTGTTGGTGATTTTGAGGGGCATCCCATTGCATTAGGATGGGGTTCACAGCCGTTAGTGCTTCCGGTGGGAAAAATGGTAAATCTAGACCTAGGTTCTGGGGGAGAATTGGGACAGGATTGAAATGGGGGGGGGGGGGGGGGGGGAAGGTTCAATTGGCCTCTCATTTCTTGCACTAGGTTGGGGTTCAAAGCTGGGGCTAAGGGTTGTAAGATATTGTTCACCCATACATGATTCATATAGTTGTTCATGGCCAAATGTAGACCTTCGGACACAAGTTGAGCTAGGTATCTCGGATTTTGTATTAGGATCACACTCTCTTGCCCATTGATGGTAGCATTGAACATCAATCCCCTCCCCATTAAGCCTATTTCTATCCAAGACAGTGGGTGGTGATCCTGGGGAAGTGGTGGTTGGACATAGACAATCGGATTGTTTGGAATGTGTTGTGGTAGTGGTGGGAGATTTTCCATGTTCAAAGGCCTTTGTGGTCGGAGGAGTTGTATTAATCTGTATCTTCTCCGATTGTTTAGAGGGAGTTTCGGCATGTTTGATGTTTTTGTTACTACTTAAAGTCGAGGGGTTTGGGGAGTAAGGTATAATTGCATCTATGTGCATGCAATCCGAGTGGGATAGCGTATTAGGATTTGAGTCTGGTTTTGTAGATTTGGGGTGGGATTTTGCATGGGCATTCAATGCCACTTGTCGTGTAGTAATTTCCATGTGTTCATTTGTGTTGTTTTCACTGGACAAGTGTAAGGTAGTAGTAATGGGTTTTTGTCTTTAGTGGTAGGAAGATTAGGTGTTAAATAAAAATGTTTGTTTGTTACATTAGGAGGCTGACTTGTCATATTATAATTAGTGCTAATGTTGGTTGTTTGGGTGTAAGTGTTTGTAGGGTGATTAGTAGTAGTAGCAGTCTTAGAAGGTTCCATATTACACGTGGACCTATGCATGTCTAAGTTAGTGAGTAATGTTTTTTTATTTTCAGTTTGGTTAGAGTCCAAAACCATGTGCTCGTTGCACAACTCAGAAAAGCTGTTTTCCAAGTGGAAACCATTGTTGTTCATGTTTGTGATGGTTTTGTTGTGCTTTGCCATTTCAATATGGCTTCTGTCTTCCTTGCTAGGAGAAGGAGTATTTTGAGATTTATTAACAAACTTGAACTTTTGTGTGTTAATATACTTACCCGTAGAGGCATTAAATAACTTAACGTTTATACCTTCCTCCGTGGAGTTGTTCATCCTTGTGGACTGCTTTACTGACCTTCTTGTTTTCTGGAATGAGACAGTGTGCCAATCATCCTCATAGGTTGTTTTTGTAACGTTCTCAGTGCTCTGTAATTGGTTGAGTTTGTCTTCATGCTTCTCTCCTTTGTTTCTGGAGTTAATCACCATCAAGCATGGCCATTTGTGTGGCCTAAGGACCCACAATTTTTACAGAGTAATTTATCTCTTTCGTACTCAATGATTTGTTTGTACTCGTCTATAACTATGAACTTGTCCACTGGTTTGTTTAATGGTAGTTCGACGCACAACCTTGCATATCTTCCCCTTAAAGTGGAGGAAGTACAGGCATCCACTTTCAATAACCTTCCAATAGAGTTGCCA
This sequence comes from Nicotiana attenuata, assembly GCF_001879085.1. Taxonomy (NCBI): domain Eukaryota; kingdom Viridiplantae; phylum Streptophyta; class Magnoliopsida; order Solanales; family Solanaceae; genus Nicotiana; species Nicotiana attenuata. The sequence goes on along the minus strand of NC_031990.1, from coordinate 92,786,165 downwards.
ATCCTTTGAAGGATTATTTTATCATAGAATTCAGTCGGTAGATTTGGTAGACGGATCCATACGGCAGTGCATATTTGTTTTGCATTTGCTGCCACAAAATTTGGCTTCCATTTTTGGCAACTTAAGAAAAAACCNTATATATATATATATAATTTCTCACATAAAAATTTGGTCCTTAAATATTTATGTATTTTTAGGACATTCGTCACAAAATGTCGTTATTACCTATAGAAGGAAAATCATATTGCTACTTTCTCATTCGTCACAAATTGATTACACCTAGTGAGAAAAGAATAATTTGCCTAGAATTTGCTTTCATTTTAATAACATAATTACTATATTTTATCTACAAATTAACTTAATATTTGATGACCATTGAAATTGTCACTAACTAAGACAACATATAGAGAAAAATTAGTCTTATCACTAATAGCACCATCTGTTGAGACACAAAAATTATTTGAACTACGAAAATGTTGCCTTCTTCGACAAACAAATCTGTCTCTACTTTATATATTTAAAGATGAAAAATTTTGTACATAAAGCATAACCATTTAGTGACGCAATCACTTTCTTTTAGCTACAAATTATGTGTAACTTTAACGACAATTAATATTATCACTAATTCAAATTAAAATTAGTGACAAATTAGATTTGTCGTTATTAAAGACCTTTTTAGCGACGGCACTACACTTTAGCTACAAAGTTTTGTCACTTTTTATGACAAACAAGTTCGTCATAAATACTGTACGTAATTGGGGACGAAAAAAATTTCGTAGTTAATATAACTTTATTTTGTGACAAAACTCAAAATTGTCTTTGTATCTATTAGTGACGGTGTTTCAAAGACGAAAATTTGACAAAAATTTTTTTGTCATGAAAATACATTTGTGACGAAATATGAGTTTTAGGTGACAAAATAATTCATCGCTAACAATCAATTTTGTTGTAGTGACGGGCTTTAGACCTAGACAGAATTGCTAATTCACATTTTCTCTATCCCAAGCCCACAAATACACGACCTAACTTATTGGAAACATATCTTTGGCTAAATTTTCAGTCTCTTGACTAAGAAAGAAATATTTGGAGCTAGGGTTCTTGCACACACACTTGGGACTTGAAGATTTGAAGCTTTTGGTGGAAATTTTTGCTTTGTATTGAATATTTAAGTGTGTAGCATTTTTTTTTATACTTGAATCTTGTTTATGGGAATATTCATATTTAAAGTTTGGATTAAATATCTTGTTGTGCTTTTGTATTGAATGATTAATATTAATATTGAAGTGAGTTATTATTTCTTTAATTATTCTGGTTCTTTAATGTTTCCAGTGGGGTTAGCTAACCTATGACTCACCCATTAATTCGAATTATCTTGAAAAAAGTAATTTGGGGTTGGAAAAAATTAATTAACAAAAACTTGAGGCGTTAACTCTCATTTTATAGATTCTACCTAGGGATATTGAACTACTTGTAGCCAAACGGGTGCACTTAATCCTCTTAATTATTTTAGGGATAATTCAATTAGGAAGTCTCGTTTGTCTTCTGAAGAAGCTAATAAAGAATTGTTATCCGAGGCTAATTAACATAAACTCGATCATATTTGTAAATTCGTGAAATACATTGGATCATTACTCGAGTTTAATTTCCCGTGTATCTATGCTTGTAGCCATTGATCATTTTACTTGCTTTCTAGGTTAGTTTATATTTTTTCATTTAGATATAAATATTTATCAAAACCTTTATTAGTGTTTGACTTAGCATAATAAGTGATAAATCTCTTACACGCCTTATCGGCTACATATTGTTCTTTGTGGGATTTGACCACGACTTATAGTTGGGTATATTATATTGCATGCAACTATGTCCATTTACTTTTTAGTAGTAGATTTGGACGTCATTATGTAGCATAGAGGAAACAACAACAACAACAACAACAACAACCGACCCGACAACATAGCAGTGAAGTATAGTTTTCTTTTAGCCAAGAGAGCAGATATATAACGACCCGAATTCTCGCGGGTGATCCCATGTCACCCCAATACATATAGGCCCGACAACACTATCTCAACTGAAGATTTTTCTTGCCACCCACACCGATAAGCCTTAGAACCAAAATTTTCACCATCCGATCATTTTCCAATGACCCGATTCCCATATAAACACACTATATCAACCTCAACCAGCTTTCACAGCTCATGCATACACCCACAAGGTATAACCACCCGATGTAACACATCACACATATGCCCATAACAACAACTCTACGTGATCCAAGAGTGCAACTAAAGTTTAGCATAAAGTTTCTTCTCCTTCAAGTTCTGAAGTACAATCCTCAAATTGTGAATTCTGCGTTCCGAGGCCTTAAATACCTCTTTTAGCATTACATCAATTTACGTGCGTAGTTCGGGCGCGTAGCCGGAAAGCCTATATGTGAAAATCTGTGAAAAAATGATAAATTTTGATTATAAAATGAATTAATTTGACTTCGATCAACTTTTTTGGTAAACGGATCCGGACCCATAATTTGACGGTCCCGGAGGGTCCGTAGAAAAATATGGGACTTGGGCGTATGCCCGGAATCGAATTCCAAGGTCCCAAGCCCAAGAAATAAGTTTTTAAAGAAAATTGTTTTCTGGAATTGTTTAAAGTATTTTGAAATGAAATTTGATTAGAACATGATGATATCGGGCCCGTATTTTGGTTCCGGCGCCCGGTACAGGTCTTATATATGATTTAAGATGATTCTGTGAAATTTGGTGAGAAACGGATATCATTTGACGTGATTCGGACCT
>NC_031990.1:92725893-92782580 GCF_001879085.1 Nicotiana attenuata | reverse complement strand
GCTGTATATTATACAACTGCACAGGTTTATTGGTAGTCTGGTCCTAGCCTCGTCACTACTTTGCCGAGGTTAGGCTAGGCACTTACCAGCACATGGGGTCGGTTGTGCTGATACTACACTCTGCACTCTTTTGTGCAGACCCCAGTGTTGTAGACTTCGGACCGTAGGTTGGAGACTATTTTCAATTCACGCGGAGATCCAAGTTAGGCCTGCAGGCGTCCGCAGGCCCTGGCATCTCCTCTATCCTTATTTCCTGTTTCATTTTCCTTATATTCAGAAATACTGTATTGATATTTTCTTCAGACTTTGTATGTAGTAAATCTTAGACCGTCTGTGATACTGTGACACCAACTCTGGGTAGTCGAGGTTCAAACAGTTGTATTAGATATTCGTGTTCAAATAGCTTATGGCTTCTTTCTTCCGTTTATGTTAAATTACGCTGTTTAAATGTTATTATTATAATTAAAATTGCTAATGAATATAAAATGAGTAAAAAGGGTAAATTGTGAAATTAGTTGGCTTGCCTAGCTCGTACTAGTAGGCGCCATCACGACTCCCGATGGTGGGAATCCGGGTCGTGACAAGTTGGTATCAGAGCTCTAGGTTACATGGGTCTCACAGTTCACAGACAAGCTTAGTAGAGTCTGAGGGATCGGTACGGAGACGTCTGTATTTATCCCCCAGAGGCTACAGAGTTAGGAAAAACTTCACATTTGTTCTTTCTTGTCATGCGGTTTGGTTTCTCAATGCTGATTGAAACCTCTACTCTTGTCCTTTCGCGAATGGCGAGGTCACGTACTGCTTCTTCAGCCGAGCAGCAGCACAGACCGGTGATAGATCAGCTACGTCTTCGGAGGCCTTGTGGAGGTTGGACAAGTTTCACCAAGCTCTTCACTACTACTTTCAGCGGTGCATCTTCTGAGGATCCCCAAGATTGTCTAGACAGTTGCCATGAGGTTCTCTGGAACATGGGGATCGTGGAGACCAATGGGCTCGATTTTGCTACTTTTCGCTTGTCTGGATCCGCCAAGACCTGTTGGAGATATTATTGTTTGGCTAGACCAGTGAGGTCACCACCTTTGACTTGAGAACAGTTCACGCAGCTATTTCTGGAGAAGTTTCTCCCCATCACTCAGAGAGAGGCCTATCGGAGGCAGTTTGAGCGTCTCCAGCAGGGTTCTATGACTGTTGCTCAGTACTTGATCAGATTCATTGACTTGGCTCGTCATGCTCTTATCATGCTTCCCACTAAGAGAGAGAGCGAGGAGGTTCATTGAAGACTCGTCCAGCTCGCTCAGTTAGCTAGAGGTGGAGGTAGCGGTATTGGAGGTGGAGGTAGAGATGCTAGAGGTGGAGGTAGAGGTATTAGAGGTGGAGGTGCAGGTACTGTTCTGGTTTATAGCAGAGAAGCTTCGGTTTATTTTGGCACCGCATCTGGTCATGCTTAGTGGTTCCTTGGGTGCTCCTGTATATGTGTCTACATCGGTGGGTCATTTTGTTGTGGTAGATCATGTCCATCGCTCGTGTATAGTTATGATTGGGGGTCTTGACACTCGTGTAGATTTGTTGCTTCTAGACATGGTTGATTTCGATGTCGTATTGGGGATGGATTGGTTATCACCTCACCACGCTATCTTGGACTGTCATGCCAAGACTGTGACCTTAGCCTTACCGGTTTTACCTCGTTTAGAGTGGAGAGGGACTCCTGGTCATTCTACCCATAGTGTTATCTCTTATGTGAAGGCTCGGCGTATGGTCGAGAAGGGGTGTTTGGCCTATTTGGCATATTTGGCATATGTTCGTGATTCTAGTGCTGAGGTTCCTTCTATTGATTCAGTGCCTGTTGTTCGTGAGTTTCCTGAGGTATTCCTTTCAGACCTGCCGGGTATGCCACCCGATAGGGATATTGACTTTTGCATTGATTTGGCTCCGGGCACTCAGCCCATTTCTATCCCGCCGTATCGTATGGCCCCGCCTGAGTTGAAAGAGTTGAAGGAGCAGTTGCAAGACTTGCTTGAGAAGGGTTTCATTAGGCCGAGTGTTTCGCCTTGGGGTGCGCCGGTGTTGTTTGTTAAGATGAAGGACGGATCGATGAGAATGTGTATTGATTACCGGCAGTTGAACAAGGTTACAATCAAGAATAAGTATCCATTGCCGAGGATTGATAATTTGTTTGATCAGCTTCAGGGTGCCAAGGTATTTTCGAAGATTGACTTGAGATCTGGCTACCATCAGTTGAGGATTAGGGCATCCGATGTCCCTAAGACAGCTTTCTGCACTCGGTACGGGCATTATGAGTTCTTGGTGATGTCATTCGGGTTGACAAATGCCCCAGCAGCTTTTATGGATTTGATGAACCGGGTGTTCAGGCCTTATTTGGATTCGTTCGTGATAGTCTTCATTGATGATATATTGATATATTCCCGCAGCCAGGAGGAGCACGAGCAGCACCTTAGAGTGGTTCTTCAGACTCTGAGGGATAGTCAGTTATCTGCTAAGTTCTCTAAGTGTGAGTTCTGGTTGATTTCAGTTGCATTCTGGGTCATGTTGTATCAGCAGGGGGTATTCAGGTGGACCCGAAGAAGATTGAGGCAGTCAAGAACTGGCCTAGACCAGCATCAGCTACAGAGATTCGGAGTTTCTTAGGGTTGGCAGGCTACTATCATCGGTTCGTGTAGGGGTTCTCATCTACCGCAGCCCCGATGACCAGGTTGACCCAGAAGGGTGCCCAATTCAAATGGTCGGACGAGTGTGAGGCGGGCTTTCAGAAGCTCAAGACAGCTCTGACTACGGCACCGGTGTTGGTTTTTCCCACAGGTTCAGGGACTTATACAATTCATTGTGATGCATCTCGTATTGGACTTGGTGCAGTATTGATACAGGATGGCAAGGTCATTGCCTATGCTTCGCGGCAGCTGAAGATTCATGAGAAGAACTATCCGGTTCATGATTTGGAGTTGGAAGCCATTGTTAACGTATTGAAGATTTGGAGACATTATCTGTATGGCGTGGCATGTGAGGTGTTCACGGATCACAAGAGTCTTCAGTATTTGTTCAAGCAAAAGGAGTTGAATTTGAGGCAGAGGAGGTGGTTGGAGTTGTTGAAAGACTATGATATCATCATCTTATATCATCCGGGGAAGGCCAATGTTGTGGCCGATGTTTTGAGTAGGAAGTCAGCCAGTATGGGCAGTCTTGCTTATATTCCGGTCGGTGAGAGGCCGCTTGCTTTGGATGTTCAGGCTGTGGCCAATCAATTTGTGAGGTTAGATGTTTCTGAGCCCAGCCGTGCGTTAGCTTGCACGGTCACTCGTTCTTCTTTATAGGAGCGTATCCGTGATCGGCAGTATAATGATCCCCATTTGTGTGTCATTAGAGACACGGTGCAGCACGGAGGTGCCAAGAAGGTTACCTTAGATGATGATGGAGTTTTGAGGTTGCAAGGTCAAGTTAGTGTGCCTAATGTGGATGGGCTTCGGGAGTTGATTTTAGAGGAGGCCCATAGCTCCCGGTACTCTATTCATCCGGGCGCCGCGAAGATGTACCAGGATTTGCGGCAGCATTATTGGTGGCAGAGAATGAAGAAGGATATCGTTGCATATATGGCTCGGTGTTTGAATTGTTAGCAGGTTAAGTATGAGCATCAGAGGCCCGGTGGTTCATTTCAGAGGATTGAGCTTCCCGAGTGGAAGTGGGAGCGGATCACTATGGATTTCGTTGTTGGACTCCCGCAGACTCGGAAGAAGTTCGGCGCAGTATGGGTCATTGTTGATAGGCTGACCAAGTCAGCGCATTTCATTCCTGTGGCAGTCTCCTATTCTTATGAGAGGTTAGCTGAGATCTATATCCGGGAGATTGTTTGCCTTCATGGTGTGCCCGTGTCTATCATTTTGGACCGAGGTACGCAGTTTACCTCGCGTTTCTGGAGAGCTGTTCAGCGTGAGTTGGGCACACGGGTTGAGTTGAGCACAACATTTCATCCCCAGACGGACGGGCAGTCCGAGCAGACTATTCAGATTTTTGAGGATATGCTCCGAGCTTGTGTCATTGACTTTAGAGGCTCGTGGGATCAGTCTTTGCCTTTAGCAGAGTTTGCCTACAACAACAGCTACCAGTCGAGTATCCAGATGGCTCCTTATGAGGCTTTATATGGTAGGTGTTGATACCCAATTTTTCCCTATGTATTTTTATATGCAGAATACTTTAAAGATAGCATATGTATGCATATATGAGCATGTCCCAGGGTTTATTTATTTTTCCTTAATTTTCAAAAGATTTTTTAATCAATTTATTGCCCTATTTTATCAAGGGAAAATCCAATACTTATCCCCAAAATTATTATTTTGGTGATTAATTTATTTTTATTCTCATATTTATCCCAAAATATAGCTAAGGTATTTTTTGCGCATTTTTTACAAATTTATTAGTATTTATTAAAGCTAAATTGCATATAATTGCAATATTAGCCTATTTTAAGAATTAATTGCGTTTATAATTATAAAATTGATTCCAGTATTTTTAATTTAATATTTATATATTATTTATTAATTTAGTACCTTTAATTTGTTTTCAGAAATCATTTTACTATTTCTTTTTTAAAATAAAAAGGGAAAATGGCTATTTAAATACTAGCCCCATTCCATTTCAATTTTGGCCTAAAATCAGCCCCCCAATTAACCCAATTTCAACCTCAATTGGACCGGCCCAATTCCCCAATTACCCGCCCCTGATCCAATTAATTCAACCCGACCGGCTCCCCATTAAATATAGGCCGTTGATCAAAATGATCAACGGCCACGATCCCTCCATTCCTTTTTAATCTACCAACACCCCAACCCTAACTCATTTTCAACTAGGCAGCCGCCTTTGAATCCTCTCATCTCTCAAACTCTCTCGAACCTTCCCCTAACCCTAGCACCCTCTCACCGTCTTCTACCTTAAGCCCACCGGAATCCATGGCCTCCGAGGTCATGGGAGCTTTAAAACTCACCTCCCTTTGCTCTTATACACTTGGTACTTGAAGATTCGAGGTCTGACCTCGAAGGTTTTCACCCAGATCTCCGTCGATTCAAGGTTCCATGGCCTTTCCGGCCTTGCTCCAGCATATCCAAAGCATCTCGAGCCTGGTTCTAACTCATCCGACCAAGATCGGACCTTTTCCAAGCCTTTCTCATTCTAGGGTTCCTCTAAAACCCTGGCTATTTGAGGTTTCTCTAATTGTTTTCTTAGATCGGTTTTATATCTGTGCTTTACTGGAATTTTGAAACGTTTTCCCCGATTTTTCTTTCAAAAATTACTCCTCTTTGATTTAGGGTTTCTGAAAGTTTTAAAATGTTTCTCTGCCTCTTTTTCTTCTTCTCTTTATGTGTATCTATCTATGCTATGTTCTTATGTTTTCTTTTTATACCTTGCATGATCTTCTACTGTGTTCTTATGTTTGCATGTTCTTCTACTGTAATTTTCTACTAATTTTAATTCTTTGTTTGCCTTTCACTGAACCTTTGTTTGAGTTCTTTTAAACGTGTTTCTTCTACTGTTCTCTTAAGTGCTATACTATCTCTTTTGCTCTTATGAACTTGTTTGAGTTTCAAGTTTTCTCAAAATATGCTCCTTCTACTCTCACTATGTTTCGAATCAACTTCTTCACTCTGTTGCTTCGAACTTGCTATTGTATTTGTTCGTTTTCTCATAAGTCTCTGAAAGAGACCTCTGAGCCTGGTTCAGTTATTTGTCTTCTCTCCTCTGTGTCTGATTCGAATTGAAAACCCTAGGATTTGAGGTTTTTGGCGAGTTTGGTCTTGTGTTTGGACTAGGGTTCTATTTGGAGCACTGGACTCTCTCAAACTCATTTTGAACCTATGTACTGAATTTGAACCTCTTTGTTTATGACTCTGAATTCTTCTATACTAGACCCTTCTGATTAGCGTGACAGTTCCTTTATATGTGTGTGTTGAACCTTTCTTCAAAAGGCTTTCCAACTTATGATTGAATCAGAATCCTTTTTTTTAGGGGGTTAATTGAGTGTTACTGATTTTCCTTAAGTAAAACCTTTTCTTCACCTTTTCTGACTGGGTTCACTCACACCAAGTATTTGGACTTCTGATTTCGTGGCTGTTAATTGATTCTCTTTCCTTAATTATACAACCGTGTACTGTCAAAACCCTGCCCTTAAATAACAATTATGTATTTACCCCTCTTGTACTGCTTTGAAAAGAGTTTGATAAATTTATTTCCTTAATTAGTTATGCCCGTTTGAATCTGAATCCCTTAATTAAGGGAGATTTTCGTGTAATTGATTAGCAATCAGCTTTCAAAGTTATTTCTTGCCTTGTTTCTGCCTGCTTTCTACACTATAAATACATGACTCCTTAACACAAGACGGAAAAAATGGAGAACAGTCACACACACTCGTAAAATCACAATAACAATTCACTTCTGAACTTATATTAGAGCATTCTTGCTTCTTGTCTGCACTTTGGCTTTTACAAGACTACTGCTTCTCTTTACTTGCTTCTTTGAAACTGGTATGTCCTAAAATTAATTTCAGTATCACCTCAATGTGTTTATTTACAGTCCTTGTATCCATGTCTAGTTTCTATCCTTTGTAAAGTGTAACATCTGATTTAAAGTGCTTATATGCTATTGCCTGCTTCTCTTCCTTATGAACAATTGCTCCCTACCCCATTACCCCTATGTGTTTGTGACTGGGGACTTAGGGCATGACAGCAAGAATTGTTGTCCATGACCTAAGTTTTTGACTCCCTAACCCTTATGTAGGCTGGAAGGTGTGCCAGTATGTCTCCTTACTGGGTATGCCCCTTTGCTTGCTCTTTTCTTGTATCTTGTTTCTAGTATGAATCCCCATACCCCATTCCCCTATGTGTGCTGAGTTAAGGTATAGCCTGGCAGCATCCAAATTGCTGTCCATGGCTGAACCTGACCTTCAATAGGTCTTAACTCCCCAATTCTAAAGCTCACAGGCTGGTCAGGGGTGTGCCAGCATCCCAATTGCTGGGCATGACCACCAACCTGCCATCGCCCTCCCTAATTCCCCTCTATTGCACTTACATTTACTCCTAGTCTCTAAGTTCTGCCCCCCTCCTATGAGCCTTGCCTTGGGACCTTGAGTTCCCTCTGAACTTGGACATTTGAGGGCTGGCCCTTTCACACTGCACTATATTTCTACAATGATATTTGGGGTGTAAGCATTGCCTGGAGTTCATGAAACTCCTTGGAAATTTGACACATCCCAAATAAGAGAAAGGCTTTGGAAAATCTGGTCCTTGGAAGTTGGTTTATTCCATATGTCAAACTAGGAGTCTGAATTAGGCCCTCCTTGGTTGGAATTTTTAACTTCTGATGTATTTTATTTATTTATTTTTCTGGAATCATTCAGTTGTAATAATTTGTAATAACTACGGGGCGTATAGTAAAAAATGGGGGAGGGACTCTCATGTTATGCATATGGGGTAGATACCATGCTTTAGGTCTACTTCTGCAATCACGATTTGTCCATTACTGCACTAGAAATCATGCCTACAAAGTTCATTCATCTGCATATAGATATCATGCCTATAAGTTGTTCATTATTGCATATAGAAATTCTGTCTATAAGTTGTTCATTATTGCACATAGAAATCCTGCCTATAAGTTATTCATTACTGCATATAGAAATCCTGCCTGTAAGCTATTCATTTGCATTAGAAATCATGTCTATAAGTTTTCTGCACTTTTTCATACACACCTTAGGCAGACAATCTATAGGTTAAAAAATAACAAATGCACTCTAGCTACCATGCCTATAGGATCCCTACACTCTTACAAGCGTCCTAAATCAATCACGCTTAGAAAGCATGCCTATAGGGATAACTAAATGAATCTGAATCGTCAAGCTCGTTTACAAGTCTAAAATCAGTAGTGAATGCCGTTTAACACCTGTAGATTTTGTTGTCTCTTAAATCAGTAATCTTTCTTTAAACCAGCATGCCTTCTGCAAATGTTAGATACTTCAATTGCAGGCCTCATCTAGGCAAACCTTTAGGTAATTAATCAACTTTGCCAGTCTTAAATAATTACAACCAGCAGGCAGGTCTAATTCAGACTTCTTATCTGAAAATATGTGCTAAATCAGCCATCCTTCCTACGTTAAGTTTAATTAAAGACCTAACCAGTATTTGTAAGCCGTGCTAAACGATCTGTTTCTTTAAATGAGGAGGCCCGTTTGAGACTTTAACTGCTACTTGTTCCCCCCTTAATTGCTTATGTGTTTTGTTTGTCGCCTTAGACTTTTATCCTTTTAAACTCTGAAAAGCCCAACTCCCTCCCCTTAGGATTAGTAGTCCCAAATGCCTCCGGGACTGATAGGATTGGGACGGGTAACAGCATGCAATAAGCAACGATACTATTCCGCGCTTTACTACCTAAACGGGGTGGGAAAGGGTAGATATGGATATGATGACCGGTGCGCTAATACCACGTGTAGCCCCTCTTTGGAGGAGTGATTACTGGGTATTGCATTGAGGTTATCCATATTATTTGTAAACCTAGGACTCCCTTCCCTTTATTTTTTTATTCTGTCATTTTTTTCAGAATTTTTCAAGCTGTTTTTCCTCAAAAAATTCGAGCCCTTTCCGTTTTCTTCAAACTTTAACTTATCTGCAAATTTTAATCCGTCATATTTGAGCCTTTATTCGTTTATTTGTTACTTGTACTTGAAGTCACAATTATAACATGGCCGGGAACCACACTAGTGGATCTTGAGGGGTGCCTAACACCTTCCCCTCGAGATAATTTCAAGCCCTTACCCAAACTCTGGTTTTCCAACTCCAAAACCCTTTTAGTGTCCTAATGCACTTAATCATTAGGTGGCGACTCTTCAACCCCCAAAACCCAAATTCCCAAAGGGAATAGAGTTGTTCGCCCAAATATCATAAACCCGATATCGCCTTTAAGGGAAAAGGGGGCATCGACAGTAGGCGGTGTCGGTCTCCGGTTGGATGGTTCGAGCCGGGAAAGGCTCGGTTGTTGGGTACGGATCTGGTTCAGGATGCCTTGGACAAGGTCAAGATCATTCAGGATAGTCTTCGTACAGCTCAGTCCAGGCAAAAGAGTTATGCCGACCGCAAGGTTCGAGATTTGGCTTTCATGGTCGGCGAACGGGTATTACTTCGAGTGTCGCCTATGAAGGGCGTGATGAGATTTGGGAAGAAGGGCAAGCTTAGCCCTAGGTTCATTGGTCCGTTTGAGATTCTTGATCGAGTGGGAGAGGTGGATTATAGACTTGCATTGCCACCGAGCCTATCAGCGGTCATCCAGTGTATCATGTGTCCATGCTTCGGAAGTAGCACGACGATCCATCCCACGTGTTAGATTTCAATACTGTCCAGTTGGACAAGGACTTTTCTTGTGAGGAGGAGCCGGTAGCTATTCTAGGCCGGCAGGTTCGTCAGTTGAGATCGAAGAGTTTTTCTTCTGTTCGTGTTCAGTGGAGAGGTCAGCCTGCTGAGGCATCGACCTGGGAGTCTGAGTCCGATATGCGGAGCCGTTATTCCCATCTTCTCCCCGACTCAAGTACTTCCTTCTTCTGTCCGTTCGAGTACGAACGGTTGTTTTAGAGGTGGAGAATGTGACGACCTTTAGGTCATCACTTGTTTTAAAATGAAATTCTGCGTTTCGAGGCCTTAAAAACCTCATTTAGCATCACCTCGATTTACGTGCGTAGTTCGGGCGCGTAGCCGGAAAGCCTATATGTGAAAATCTGTGAAAAATGATAAATTTTGACTATAAAATTAATTCGGTCAACATTTTTGGTAAACGGACCCGGACCCGTGATTTGACGGTCCCGAAGGGTCCGTAGAAAAATATGGGACTTGGGCGTATGCACGGAATCGAATTCCGAGGTCCCAAGCCCGAGAAATGAATTTTTAAAAAAATTATTTTACGGAATTGTTTAAAGTATTTTGAAATGAAATTTGATTAGAACATGATGGTATCGGGCCCGTATTTCGGTTTCAACGCCCGGTACAGGTCTTATATATGATTTAAGATGATTCTATGAAATTTGGTGAGAAACGGATGTCATTTGACGTGATTCGGACCTAAATTGCAAAAATTGATGTTTTATGAAGTTTGAGAAAAATTCTTTGATTTTGAGGTTTAATTCGTTATTATTGAGGTTATTTTGGCGATTTGATCGCACGAATAAGTCCGTAGGATATTTTTGAGGTTTTGTGTGCACTTGGTTTGGAGTTCCGAGGGTTCGGGTGAGTTTCGGGTAGGCCCGGGATGTCTTAGGCTTAAAAACATGGATGTTGCAGGTTCAGAGAAGTGCAAACCTCTGAACCCGCAGTGCTGACCGCAGTAGTTTTTGTGCTGTCCGCACTGGTGACTGTGCGGCCGCAGTTGATTTTGTGCGGTCCGCACAGATTCACTGGTCCGACTTCGGAAGCTCATATCTTTTGATCTACAAGGAATTTGGGATGATTCAAACATAAAAGTTGTAGATATTTGAATCTAGTTTTTAGAAACATATTATAATAGGCATTTGGACATCTGTAGAGAAAGTTACGGCAAAAATAGTAAGACCTGTCACTGCAGAACACAAGTAGTGCTGTGCGGCCGCAGTTGATTTTGTGCGGTCCGCACAGGGCATCTGAGAATAGTATATTTAGACGGGATTTTCAGTTATTTTTCATTTTTTAAAACCCCAAAAACATAAAAGGCGTTTTTTCAAAGAACCTTTCTTCTCCAAAACGTTGGTAAGTGATTTCTAACTCATTTTCTTCACTCCTTAACATCTTTTAACATGATTTCAACTCAAAATCAATGATTTTCATGGGGGAAATTGGGTGTTTTGGGTAGAACCTAGGTTTTTCAAAAATTGGGGATTTGGACCTCGATTTGAGGTCCGATTTCAAAACAAATTATATATTTGAGTTCGTGGGGGAATGGATAATCGGGTTTTGGTTCGAACCTCGGGTTTTGACCATGTGGGCCCGGGGGCGATTTTGACTTTTTGGGTAAAACTTTGGAAAATCTTTTTTCATGCATTCAAATTGATTCATTTAGCGTTTATTGATGTAATTAAGTAACTTGTGACTAGATACGATCGAATTGGTGGTGGAATCAAGGGGTAAAGCTATAATTGGATCGTGAATTGTGTTCGTGGCATCAAGGTAAGTGTTTGGCCTAACCTTAGCTTGAGGGATTAGGAGTGTGTCCTATTTGCTAATTGTTTTCTTGTTGAGTACGACGTATAGGCATGGTGACGAGTATCTATACGTTGGTGTCGAGCATGACCGTGGGTCTTATATTGTGATTTTTATGACTTTGTTGTATTATTCATGCCTTGGTGAAAATTTCTATTTGTTGTGTAAAGTTGTGGAAAGAATTGTGACCTATGAACGTTGAGGAGCATTGGCTCCAGTTGTATAATGAATTGTGAAGGTATAAGTGATAATCGAACCTCTAGAGCAGTGGCTCGAGTTGTGAAGTAAATTGTGAAGTAAAAGTGAGAAAGAGAAGAGATCGTTATGTTGCCTCTTGCCGGGCTATTGTTGAGTTGTGGTTCCCTTGTATAATGTTCTTAATTGATATTACGGATACTTAGGTTGATGATTCTTTGTGTTAGGTAAGGATTATGGTATAGCTGAGGTAGTTAGGTGTTGTAACAAGTTTGATTATAGCTGAGGTAGTTAGATGTTGGAATAAGTTGGGTTATAGCTGATGTAGCTAGATGCTGGAACAAGTTTGGTTACAGCTGAGGTAGTCATATGTTATTCCCCGAAGCATGTTTCCCCCTCCCATCTTTATTTGTTTATCTCTGCTTTACTTTTCGCTGTGTATTATACAACTGCACAAGTTTATTTGGTAGTCTGGTCCTAGCCTCGTCACTACTTTGCCGAGGTTAGGCTAGGCACTTACCAGCACATGGGGTCGGTTGTGCTGATACTACACTCTGCACTCTTTTGTGCAGATCCCAGTGTTGTAGACTTCGGACCGTAGGTTGGAGGCTATTTTCAGTTCACACGGAGTTCCAAAGTAGACTTGAAGGCGTCCGCAGGCCCTGACGTCTCCTCTACCCTTATTTCCTGTTTCATTTTACCTATATTCAGAAACAGTGTATTGATATTTTCTTCACACTTTGTATGTAGTAAATCTTAGACCATATGTGATACTGTGACACCAGTTCTGGGTAGTCGAGGTTCAAACAGTTGTATTAAATATTCGTGTTCAGATAGTTTATGGCTTCTTTCTTCCGCTTATGTTAAATTCCGTTGTTTAAATGTTATTATTATTACTAAAATTGCTAATGAATATAAAATGAGTAAAAAGGGTAAACTGTGAAATTTGTTGGCTTGCCTAACTCGTACTAGTAGGCGCCGTCACAACTCCCGAGGGTGGGAATCCGGCTCGTGACAAGTTGGTATCAGAGCTCTAGGTTACATGGGTCTCACAGTTCACAGTCTTGGCATGATAGTCCAAGATAGCATGGTAAGGTGATAACCTGTCCACCCCAAGACTGTGACCTTTCCTGGTCATTCTACCCGTAGTGTTATCTCTTATGTGAAGGCTCGGCGTATGGTCGATAAGGGGTGTTTGGACTATTTAGCCTATGTTCGTGATTCTAGTGCTGAGGTTCCTCCTATTGAGTCTGTGCATGTTGTTCGTGAGTTTCCTGAGGTATTCCCTTCAGACCTGCCGGGTATGCCACCCGATAGGGATATTGACTTTTGCATTGATTTGGCTCCGGGCACTCAGCCCATTTCTATCCCGCCGTACGTATGGCCCCGCTTGAGTTGAAAGAGTTGAAGGAGCAGTTGCAAGACTTGCTTGAGAAGGGTTTCATTAGGCCGAGTGTTTCGCCTTGGGGTGCGCCGGTGTTGTTTGTTAAGATGAAGGACGGATCGATGAGAATGTGTATTGATTACCGGCAGTTGAACAAGGTTACAATCAAGAATAAGTATCCATTGCCGAGGATTGATAATTTGTTTGATCAGCTTCAGGGTGCCAAGGTATTTTCGAAGATTGACTTGAGATCTGGCTACCATCAGTTGAGGATTAGGGCATCCGATGTCCCTAAGACAGCTTTCTGCACTCGGTACGGGCATTATGAGTTCTTGGTGATGTCATTCGGGTTGACAAATGCCCCAGCAGCTTTTATGGATTTGATGAACCGAGTGTTCAGGCCTTAGTTGGACTCGTTCGTGATAGTCTTCATTGATGATATATTGATATATTCCCACAGCCAGGAGGAGCACGAGCAGCACCTTAGAGTGGTTCTTCATACTCTGAGGGATAGTCAGTTATATGCAAAGTTCTCCAAGTGTGAATTCTGGTTGGGTTCAGTTGCATTTCTGGGTCATGTTGTATCAGCAGAGGCTATTCAGGTGGACCCAAAGAAGATTGAGGCAGTCAAGAACTGGCCTAGACCAGCATGAGCTACAGAGATTCAGAGTTTCTTGGGATTAGCAGGCTACTATCGTCGGTTTGTGGAGGGGTTTTCATCTATTGCAGCCCCGATGACCAGATTGACCCAGAAGGGTGCCCAATTCAGATGGTCGGATGAGTGTGAGGCGAGCTTTCAGAAGCTCAAGACGGCTCTGACTACGGCACCGGTGTTAGTTTTGCCCACAGGTTCAGGGCCTTATACAGTCTATTGTGATGCTTCCCGTGTTGGGCTTGGAGCAGTGTTGATGCAGGATGGCAAAGTCATTGCCTATGCTTCGAGGCAATTGAAGATTCATGAGAAGAACTATCCGATTCATGACTTGGAGTTGGCAGCCATAGTTCACGCATTGAAGATTTGGAGGCATTATCTGTATGGCGTGGCATGTGAGGTGTTCACGGATCACAAGAGTCTTCAGTACTTGTTCAAGCAAAAAGAGTTGAATTTGAGGCAGAGGAGGTGGTTGGAGTTGTTGAAGGATTATGGATATCACCATTTTATATCATCCGGGAAAGCTAATGTGGTGGTCGATGTTATGAGTAGGAAGTCAGCCAGTATGGGCAGTCTTGCTTATAGTTCCGGTCGGTGAGAGGTCCGCTTTGCNATTTAGCGTTTATTGATGTAATTAAGTAACTTGTGACTAGATACGAGCGAATTGGTGGTGGAATCAAGGGGTAAAGCTATAATTGGATCGTGAATTGTGTTCGTGGCATCGAGGTAAGTGTTTGGTCTAACCTTAGCTTGAGGGATTAGGAGTGTGTCCTATTTGCTAATTGTTTTCTTGTTGAGTACGACGTATAGGCATGGTGACGAGTATCTATACGTTGGTGTCGAGCATGACCGTGGGTCTTATATTGTGATTTTTATGACTTCGTTGTATTATTTATGCCTTGGTGAAAATTTCTATTTGTTGTGTAAAGTTGTGGAAAGAATTATGACCTATGAACGTTGAGGAGCGTTGGCTCCAGTTGTATAACGAATTGTGAAGGTATAAGTGATAATTGAACCTCTAGAGCAGTGGCTCGAGTTGTGAAGTGAATTGTGAAGTAAAAGTGAGAAAGAGAAGAGATCATTATGTTGCCCCCTTGCCGGGCTATTGTTGAGTTGTGGTTCCCCTGCATTGTGTTCTTAATTGATATTACGGATACTTAGGTTGATGATTCTTTGTGTTAGGTATGGATTATGTTATAGCTGAGGTAGTTAGGTGTTGTAACAAGTTTGATTATAGCTGAGGTAGTTAGATGTTGGAATAAGTTGGGTTATAGCTGATGTAGCTAGATGTTGGAACAAGTTTGGTTACAGCTGAGGTAGTCAGATGTTATGACAAGTTTGATTATAGCTGAGGTAGTTAGATGTTGTAACAAGTTTGGTTATAGCTGTTTCTCCCTTTGTCGGGACGTATTTACTTATGCTGTCGAATCCCTTGCCGGGATAGTGTAGACCTTTTGATCCCTTGTCGGGACTCTCGTTATAATTGTCAATATCATATATGGATCGGGTTGCATGCCACAACAATAACATATATAGATCGGGTTGCACGCCGCAACAATATTATATATGGATCGGGTTGCACGCCGCAACAATATTATATATGGATCGGGTTGCATGCCGCAACAATATTATATATGGATCGTGTTGCACGCCGCAGCAATGATAAGTGAAATGGGAGTGGGTGGCATGCCTGCCACGAGATACAGGAAATGGGATCGGGTTGCACGCCTGCAACAAGATGTGAAAAGAAAGTGAAATCTGCCATTGTTTCCCTTATCCTTGTTAGTGGGTGGTTTTTGATTCCTTAATAATTCTCTTGATATTCTCTTTTTACTTGTTATTCCCCAAAGCATGTTTCCCCCTCCCATCTTTATTTGTTTATCTCTGCTTTACTTTCCGCTGTATATTATACAACTGCACAGGTTTATTTGGTAGTCTGGTCCTAGCCTCGTCACTACTTCACCGAGGTTAGGCTAGGCACTTACCAGCACATGGGGTCGGTTGTGCTGATATTACACTCTGAACTCTTTTGTGCAGACCCAAGTGTTGTAGACTTCGGACCGTAGGTTGGAGGCTATTTTCAGTTCACGCGGAGATCCAAAGTAGACTTGCAGGCGTCCGCAGGCCCTGACGTCTCCTCTACCCTTATTTCTTGTTTCATTTTCCTTATATTCAGAAACAGTGTATTGATATTTTCTTCAGACTTTGTATGTAGTAAATCTTAGACCGTCTGTGATACTGTGACACCAGTTCTGGGTAGTCGAGGTTCAAACAATTGTATTAAATATTCGTGTTCAGATAGCTTATGGCTTCTTTCTTCTGCTTATGTTAAATCCGCTGTTTAAATGTTATTATTATTATTATTATTAAAATTGCTAATGAATATAAAATGAGTAAAAAGGATAAATTGTGAAATTTGTTGGCTTGCCTAGCTCGTACTAGTAGGCTCCATCACGACTCCCGAGGGTGGGAATCCGGGTCGTGACACAAATAATGCTCATGCTCCTCCCTACTGCAAGACTAAACCAAGATGTCATCAATGAATACGATCACAAAAGTGTCTGAATATGACTTGAACAACCGTTCATCAAATCCATGAATGACGCTGGAGCATTAGTCAAACTAAATGACATCACGAAGAACTCATATGACCATAACAAGTCCTAAAAGCGTGTCTTAGGGATATTTAAAGCTCTAACCTTCACCTGATGATAACCTGCCCTCAAGTCAATCTTAGAGAAAACCTTAGAACCTTGAAGCTGGTCAAACCAATTATTAATACGAGGTTTGTTCTTGATAGTAACCTTGTTAACTATCTATAATCAATGCACATTCTCATTGTACCATCCTTCTTTTTCGTAAAAAATACCGGTGTACCCCAAGGAGAAACACTAGGTCTAATGAATGCATTTTCAATCAAATCCTGCAGCTGCTTCTTTAATTCCTTCGACTCAGCTATAGCCATGTGATATTGTAGAATAGATATGGGCTGAGTGTTTGGAACCAAATCAATTCCAAAATCAATATCCTATCTGGTGGCATAGGTGGAAGCTCCGTACTAGAATCCCAAATAAATACCAAATATGCTAGACATTACTTCTTAACCATATGTTGAGCCTTCAAATGAAATCACTTTACTTGTAGAATAGCCAGTGACCCTCTCCACTATAATCTAGGTAAATCTAGCATCGCTAAATTCACAGTCTTGGCATGAGAACCCAAGATAGCATGACACGGAGATAATCAATCTATGCTAAGAACCAACTTAAAATTCATTAATTCTAAAAACAAAAGATCAATCGTTGTATCATACCCATTAATAATAACTACACAAGATCGATAAACCTAATCCACCATAATAGGATCTCCAACAGGCGTAGACACATAAATAGGAGTATCTAAAGAATCACGAGATAGACCCAAATATAATACAAAATAAGATGACACATATGAATAAGTATAACCCGAATCAAATAATATCTAAGCATTTCTATGATAGACTAAACAATACTTGTAATGACCGTATTTGATGCCTCTGCCTTAGGTCTACTAGGTAAAGCATAATAACGAGTATGTCCTCCACCGATCTATCTTCATCATCTAGACAAACCTCTAGCTAGCTGACCTCCACCTCTAGCTAGCTGGCTGGGCGAATGATGTGGCAACTAGGGCAGGAATTATAGCTTAAGTATCCTGTTGAGACATACCACCTTGAAGCCTAGGGCATTCTCTCCTAAGATGTCTCAAATCTCAAATATTCAAATTAACCTCTCTGCTAGCGCTGTTGAGACTGAATCGGTCCCTGATGACAAGAATAATCATTGTAAGAACTATAAGATAGAGGTGCACTGTAGAATGCCTACCTTGAACAAATACTGTGAGAACCACGACTGACTGGAGCACCATGAGAAGCTTGAAGCACTGAGAATTGGCCTACTATAATACACTCTACCAAAATGACTCTTTCCTCCAGACGAGGTACCACTAAATCCTCCTAAATGACAAGACCTTTTATCCATCGTTACCCTGCTCCCCTAACAACGGATACGCTTAATCCTTTGAGCTATATCCACGACCTGTATAAAAGTAGTCCGATCTCTATCTCCCTAGCCATACTAAGCTTAATTCCAAAATTAAGACCCTCTTTGA
Source organism: Nicotiana attenuata (assembly GCF_001879085.1). Taxonomy (NCBI): domain Eukaryota; kingdom Viridiplantae; phylum Streptophyta; class Magnoliopsida; order Solanales; family Solanaceae; genus Nicotiana; species Nicotiana attenuata. Next base: position 92,764,993 of record NC_031990.1, on the reverse strand, counting down.
ACCTCATCACCTTCTTAATTTCGATGGAAATCAAGAAAGCTGCATAACAAGACAACTCCACAAACCCCATCTCATACTAATTACCAGAGATATTATCCTGTTGCATGTGCTCAAACTGGCTATGCAACTCACCTCTCCTAGTGAGTGAAATGAACCTCTCCAGGAAGAGAGTAGAAAACTGAGTCCAAGTGAGAGGAATTGACTCCGCTGGTCTACTCTGCTCATATGTCTGCCACCACCTCTTCACTGGCCTTCTCAACTAGAAAGCAGTGAAATCAAATCCATGGACTCCACCTGTCACGACCCATAATCCTGCTAAAGGTTGTATGGAGCCTAACCCGTTTGCTAGACAAGCAAACACTTAATCTAGCATAATTTAAAGAAGATTCGCCAAATCTCTAACATAATCAAAAGATAATAAGGAAATAGAACTCAAACCTATAACATAGATAAAAAAATATATGAGAGAGGCTATAAACATGACCAGGGCTGTCTACATAGTCCAAAACCCGATGTCACAACTAGCGCAGGTATCTAATGATAGAATTACTAAATAACAATGTTTGTTTGACCGAAATAGATAGACTAAATGGATAAGTAGGGAAGGGGACTCTATATGTTGCAGATCAGTCAAGTAAAGCAGCTCACCACGAAGTTTTCTCTAGATCTCCTACTCAGTCGGATGTACACCACCAATACCAACCTCAGAACATGCACAAAATGTGCAGAAATGTAGTATGAGTACAAACCATGGTACCCAGTAAGTATCAAGTCTAGTCTTGAAGAAGTAGTCGCGAGAGGTCGACATTGACACTCACTAACAGTCCAAAATATTAGGTGAAAGCATAATAATATAAAGGGTAAGACATACTATCTACGAATGAGTACAAAATCTCAAGAAGTATAGTTCATACAAAATTTAGGCATGCTTTACAGATAACGAGTTCAAATAAGACATCAACACCTCAATTCTCAAGACATGATATATGTCAATAACACTTATGTGCCTAACACATGACACGTGTCCAACAAGCACCAAAAGATTAGGGGTACCTACACTCACAGGGCCCAAGGTAATATGGGTAATCATCTGACTCTAGAGGGACTGATCTATATCCAAGCGTTGATTATTTTTCACTCATGATCATTAACAAATAATCAATATCATCTCAAATTTTCCGTAGTGCAAACATCATCAACTTTCCTCAATAACCAACTCTCCTCTCAGGAATATGTGTATGAAATAATATAATAAGGAAGCACTAGACAATAACAACAAGAATGTGGATAAAAGCTCATATGTGTGGAAGATAGTTATGGCTAATTATGTAAATCAATTCATCACAACGGCTCATTAAAATATTTAAGCATGCACAGTCTAATCATATTATTTAACATGAGTCAATTAAGTCATATAACCACCAAATTAAGGAGCAAATAAGATAAATGTATGACTTCAGAATAATCATAAGGCTAAACATGGGAAAATAACCCTTCATGCTCAAATCAACAAGTCATAACCTTAAGAATGCTCCTAAATCATATTTATAAATTATCACGTAGTAATAGAATCAATCGGAACATGGATACTAACTTCATATACTCCAAACAAAGAATAATTCAAGTTAACAATGCCGGATATGGTCAAATCCTAGCTACGCATATATGCTTGTCACCTTGCATATACGTGGCTCCTAGATCGAGCAACGTGTAACAAATACATCGCTTATGGAAAGATTCCCTCTTACAAGGATATACAAGAGATTTACCTCCGCCCAGTCGTAGCTTCAACCTTCCAATATAGAGTTTCCTCTCAAATCAACCTCTTAACGCCTCCAATCTTGTAAAAAACAATTCAATAACTCCAAACAATTCCATAGGAATCAATCCTAAATAATAAAGTACCAATCTTTAATCAAATTCTCTAAAGTTAACAAAAGTCAACCCGGGCCCACATTGTAAAAACCTGAGTCAAGTATTAGATGCCGATTACCCATAACCTCACGAGTCCAAATATGTGATTAGATTCCAAAATCGAGTCCAAATCGAGCCTCAAATCCCTAAAATTCATCCTCTTAAGTTGTAGAGAAAAACCCGATATTTCCCTTCAAAATCTCATGATTAAGGTGTATAAATCCATGGGGAATCAAGATATATATTCAAATCCAAGTGAAAATTACTTACCATAATGTAGTAGTGAAAATATCTTCCGAAATTGTCTCTTCCCGTGCTTCAAACCTCAAAACAATGAAAGATGAATATATGAAGTCTACCAGCGATTCCGCATTTGCAGTCAAAAATCTCGCATTTGCGAGCTCCACTAACTCATCCCATCACCGCTTCTAAGGAAAATAGTTGCTTATATGATATCGCTTCTATAACATTGTTTTTACGATGTTGCTATGGCGACACCAAGCTCGCTTCTGTGAGTTCACCTTCATTTCCCAAACCTCGCTTCTGCACAACAACCCATGCTCATGCGAAGCTACTTTTGTCCAAAAAATACGTGCTTTTGTAATGGCCAAATGAGACAAAAGTCCTCTTCTGCGAACCTCCAGCTCCTAATTCCTTCGTCGCAGGTGTGACCCCCAACCTCGATTCTGAGGCCTGACACCTGCGCAATATTTTTCGCAGAAGCGACACACCAGTACTAGTTTTCCAGTCAACACCAAAGTGGTTCGAAATCAAATCGAAACACCCCCGAGCACTCAGGACCCCGTCCAAACATATCAACAAGTCCCGGTATATTAACCAACTTATCGAAATGCTCAAAATACCACAATTAACACCAAACCAAGAATCAGAGATCAAAATCCATCTTTTAATCTCCAAACTTTCTATCTTCGCCAAATACATCCGAACCATTTTTAAATATTCCGGAGTCCAACCAAACATTTCACATAAGTTCCAATCAACTAAATAAAGCTATCCAAAGTCTTGGAACACCAACAAGTCCCCAAATAACACCAAAGTTAACTCTCAGTCAAACCTATGAACTCTCTAAGTCTTCAAATTGCTAACTATCACAAATAGAGCCAAAACCTTCTAGGAATCGAATCCAAATCCGGACATACGCCTAAGTCCGAAATTGCCATACGAACCTATTGAGACTATCAAATTTTGAATCTGATGTCGTTTATTTAAAAGTAAAACCTTGGTCAACTATAGCAACTTAAGCTTCCAAAATAAGATTAAGCGTCCTAAATCACACCCAAACCTATACGAAACCAAACCAATCCAACCCTGCAAGTCACAAAATAACGAAGAAACAAACGGGAAGCATCATACAAGGAAATGAGGCTCAAACAGACAAAACAATCGGTCGGGTTGTTACACAACCAAACCCAAATTGCGCAAAATCTCATGTTACATATCCAAGAAATCCTGAGCATCAGTTGTGGGATCACCATCAAAACATGGGGGATCTAACTTTTAGAATCGATTCATCCTCTTCTGAAATCACACCCAAACCTACCCGAAACCAAACCAATCCAACCCTGCAAGTCACAAAATAACGAAGAAACAAACATTTCGGATGAATGGGGAATTACGTCGCTCTTTGATCTGCAGAATAAGGCTTAGGAGCTCTCTTTTTTATGGAATTCTATGGGGCTTCCCTGTCGAGAATTAAAAGTTTTTCTCTTAGAGAGGCGTTTTCCTCGCTTAGAAAAGCGTTCCTATCTTGAATGATTGAGAAGAAGAAAAGTTATCACACAATCGCTTGAAAAAATCTTTTTTTTGGTCCAACTAGTAGTAATTAACTTAGCGTGTGAGCTTTGATGAAGACTTGCATCACTATTCGTTTCCTCGTGGCTCGATTGCTCATTTGCTTCTTCCTTTGGGCCGAACAGATTAGCCCTCTGATTGAATCGGAGAAGGCACGACTAGTTAGAAGATTGTGGCACCGCAACTTGGGTGAACTTCCATCACGAGAGAAACTGGATATTTTCCTATGGCTTGGACCCTTTCACTCGAGAACTCAAAGGGGGGAAAGAATTCTTCAACAACTCGCTTGAACTTTCAGAGAGAAGCAACTACTACTTCTCCATCAAAGGAAAAAGAAGCATCGAAGTAGAATAGTAAAAAATCTTTGGGCGAAAGGCAAATAGGGCTCATCCTTGATTTCATGAAATGCTTTGGAAGCATCATACAAGGAAATGAGGCTCAAACAAACAAAACAGCCGGTCGGGTTGTTACACAACCAAACCCAAATTGCGCAAAATCTCATGATACATATCCAAGAAATCCTGAGCATCAATTGTGGGATCACCATCAAAACATGGGGGATCTAACTTTTAGAATCGATTCATCCTCTTCTGCTCATTAACAGACATAGTAAGTCTAACCTCCGGCCTAATCATAATAATAGACTGAATTGTCCCAACTGGTGGAATAATCGGAACTCCCGAAGCCTGAAACATAGTAGTAGACTGCTCTAAATTTTGAGTAGTTGGTGTGAGCACGTGATTTTTGCCCTAAGCAATAATTCCCAAAATTTCAAACAAAACAATTTTTTCTAGTATTTTATAAATTTTTGTGAATTTTGTGGCATTCTTTGGTAATTGTTGCATTTTTATTTGTGCATTTTAATCCATATGAAAATACCAAAAATATGCATTGGCATTTAGGGATTTAACTTCACAATTTTAGTACTAATTAGTTTTAGAATAAAATGTAAAGAAAATTGCAAGAAAATAGTTCTTTGCATTACTAATTATTGCATTTGTCTTTAAATAGAGTTGTAAGTAATTTTAGGAGTTAAATAGTGTAATTAGGTCTTTGCTTTGTTTTAACATTTTATAAAATCAGAAAAAATAAATAAATACAAAAATACAAAAATAGATAAAGGAGAAAAAAAAGGAAAAAGAAAAAATTACAAAATTANAAAAAAAGTAAAAAATGGTCTTAATTGGAGACCAAATTTGGGCCAAAATCAGTCAGCCCAAACGGAATTCCCAACCCCAGGCCCAGTTTACCTCTACCCGGTCCGGATGCCCATGCCTGTGAGACCAACAAAACGACGTAGTATAGGAAGCATACTACGTCGTTTTGAGTTAAATGCCAAATCAAATCCAGGCCGTCTACCCACTCTAATCCAACGACCCAGTTTTAATCTCGTATTTTAGATATAAGTGTCCGGAATCTTCAGAAAATTTTGAGACCAAAGTCATCCTCATCGTACCCTGTAACGCCGGTGCCGGCCACCCTCCTCCGCCTTAGCCCCACCGTCCCTCCGCCGTCCGCCGCCGGCCGGAAATCGTCGCCGGCGGCGGCGATGCTCCGATCAACCCCAAAATTACACCCCAGATTCCCCTTCTCCTCCTTTACCCAAATCCACTGTCCTTTGCTTTCAAATCTTACTGGAACTCGTCGAATATCCGTTTAAAATTTTCCGGCCAAGTCGCCGGTTATGCCAAACGGTCCCAAATTAACACCAAGGGACCGCCTTGACCTCCTCTACCCAACCCCCATAGCCACTTGTCTCAAACATGGCCGGAATGGCTCAAATATTAGATCGAAAATCTGGGCCAAAACATCAACTCATCCAAATCCAACCAAATTTACACCATATACTCTTCTGACCTCCCTCCACCTGAGTCCTTAACCAGAATCTTTCGAATATTGCCGGAACGTTACGAATTTTAAATCTCAATTCCGGCAGAACCCTAGCTCAGAAATCTTGGGGATTTTGGACCGTGATTTCCCTAATCATGTGTGTTCTTTTGAAAACACACGATTAGGGATGTTACGCGTCAAGAATCCCGGAGGATTCAAACAAATGACCGGTCAGAATTCACCCCATAGTCAGTCAAGTGCTAAAGCTAAGTAAGTTTTCCTCGCTCTTCTTCGTTAGTCTTTTCCTCTTGACTGATACTTCCTTTTGATCAATCAATTTAGGGCTTGAGTTTATTTCTCTTCATTTTTCGATTGAACCAGTGCTCAAATAGATTAGCCTGTTTCTTATTTGTTATTCTTCATTGTCTTTTAATTAATAATGAGAATTGGGTCATTTGTCAATTTAGTTGTGACTGAGTTCTTTAGAATTAGGATTGATCATGTTTAGGATTTAGTTTAGGTTTTGAGTTGCTTAAATCTTCTCCAGGCTTCATGAATAAGTTTGTTCTATTAGTTGTGTGTGTCGAATCTGTTTGCTTACAGTTTTGATCAATACTATTTGAGCACTGTTTTACTTTGACTTGTTATTAGTAGTTGTTAATCCAAAAAATCAGTAGTTATTTGAATTTAGGATTTGCGATTGGATTGGTGGCTGGTTAATTTGCAGAAATAGTTATTTGAACCAGGGTCAGTTAGAAAGTTTAGTGTAGTTAATGTAGGCTAGTAATTTCAGGAGGTTCAAAGGGTAGTTTAGACATAGGAAAAGGGTACTTTCATCAGATTTGCTAATTTTTAAAGGGGGGTATGGATAGAATAGGGATTGTAACAAGTATAGAACCTTCTAGGATGGACTATAGTGTAGGTTCTAATAAACTTAAGGTAGTTGCTTGTGTAAAGGGTAAACACTGAAATTAGAATAGGGACTAAGGGGTAAAGGGAAAAATCTGAAATTGGACCTAAGTACACCTATAAATAGGCATTCATTTGCCTTGGGGAAGGGGGGGAACAGCCATCTCGACCCCTCCCCAATGTCATCTCTCTGATTCTCCACAAGTTCCAGAAAAAATCAAAAATTGCTATTACATTAATCCCTCCTTAGCCTATTTTCAGATCTCAGTCCCTAATCCAACTTCCTAGCTCATTAAGGATGAGAAGTAATTTAAATTCATCTGATTCTGCACGACATTGATATTTACAAGCTGTTCAATCATGTGTGCATGAGGTCTGCTTAGTTCGAGTGTTGTTTGCTTACTGGTTGTGTCAATCCTGGGTTCATCTCTGGTTATTTGGTGCCATTTTGGTTTGATCTGTGAACTCTGTGGGCTTTCCAATTTATCCTGAACTGCTGAATCTGTGTTGGTCTGTTGCTGAGATTTTAAATTGGTTCTCTGAGTTGCTGCTGAAGCTGTTACTGCTGCTAATTCTTCCTTTTCCTATTTCAATTCCAATCCCAGGTACACGTTTATGAACTCACCTTGATGTTAGTAAGAAATGAGAGACTTTGAGAACAACAATAAAGCAATGAATAAGTATATATTTCAGTATAATCTCAATGATATTTCGTGTGCTACAGATGTTGAGACCTTCCCCTTTTATAGTTAATTCTAGGTAGAAAGTGTAATGCCTTTGTCTTAATGAGGCATTATGAGCAATAAATGACATTAAAGAAACGTTACTCAATCATTCCTATTAAATACAAATTCTCTCAACGTATTGGTCATTTAATGTCTGTAATTTCGGTACTCCTTTNGTTGTTTAGTTGGATAAATGTAATTGGTGTTAGTTAGTAGTTTTGAGTGTATGAATAATAGATACATTTGGACTGTTAATCTGGACTGTTATGGACTTTGAATTCTATACTTGTTAAGGCATTTTAGAACAGTAGCATAGCAGGATTAGTTTAAATACAACTTTGAAATCAAATAATGCAAGCATGAAATCAGTAGCTCAGTGTAATGCACGTTCAATTCTAGATGCTGATACGCCTTTAAAATCAGTACGCATAGCCCATAAATCCGTCGTCTCATTTAAAGAGTGTAGAGTAATTTCAATAGTTTTGGTTTAATTGAATCAGAATTCTTCTTTTTTAATTTAAATCCAGGCCCTATAGCCTATCCCCAGGACGTTTGGGCTTAGGCCTGGACTGGCAGCTTGCAGAAGCCCAAATAACTGGCAGCCTGTTATAAGAGCACGGGTACAATGCTCCTTCGTTGGGCTTATCTCAGAGCCCGATCGATGGCCTTGACACATAATTACCATTTAACTTACTTCAGTTCAATAACAAACCTTAGGATTTTCTTTGCGCTGCTGGAGACAAATAAAAAATATAGTTGCTTTAAGACTGCCTTTTCCTGAATAAAATTACACAGCCTCGCCCAAAATATAAGTTGCGGGGTCTTCGATAATGCTTTATATAAAATTTAGATTTTGGGATACGCCGCTTAGCAAATTTCACGGCCTTCCCCAAATATAATAAACACGTAGCTGCTTTAGGCGCGTACTTAATATTACTTCCTTAAACTCGGGTGCACATTTATGTGACCCAAATCCAAATCTCAACGAAGTCGAAATGTGTTAACGATCCCGGGTGCACTGGTGCGACGTGGTTCGAGACGCATTTTCACGACGTTGCAATTCTCTCAAAATAAATAATAATAATAAAAGCGTTTCAAGAGTTAAAAGGCACATAGATTAAAACATGTACTAAAATCAAACAAATGAGCCAAATATGACAGTTGCGCGACCGTGATAGAACCACGGAACCCGGGAATGCCTAGCACCTTCTCCCGGGTTAACAGAATTCCTTACTCGAATTTCTTGTTCGCTGACTGTAAAACAGAGTCAATCTTTCCTCGATTCGGGATTTAAAACCGGTGACTTGGGACACCATAACTATCCCAAGTGGCGACTCTGATCTTAAATAAATAATCCCGTTCCGATTGTCACTTCAAGTTGGAAATAACTCCCTTTACCATACCCTCTTCCGCGGGTGTAGTAAGTAAAAAGGAGGTGTGACAGTTGGGGCCTATTCTCCCCTTCTAGCCTGTGAAGTAGCTGGGACCATAGGGATTATTCTGGACAATGCCAAACCGTTGAAGTAACCCCTGATCCGGAGCATAGTGTCCTGAAGCATTGGAATAGCAACAAAACCTTCAGGGACCTGGTAAAATAATCTGATTTGGAACCTGGTCCACCATTTGAGCTATAGGTGGCTCCTCAAACATGGCTCTACCTCAAATAGCGGCTAAAATCTAGGGTGTTAGTTCCTACTCAGTTGTAGTTGACGCGGGTGTTCTCACCATCTATGAGAGAATAGAAGAGTAAAGATTCAAACTTCAAGATAGAACAATAACACACGATAAAGAAAGAAAGAAGGGAGGTTTCCTAGTTGTTCCATAGCCTCTCAAAGATAAGTATACACATCTTCATACAAATCCGCAAGACTCTATTAAATATGCTCATGACCTGTAGAACTCATGAACCTAGAGCTCAGATACTAACTTTATCAGGACCCTAAATTCCATTTATGATCATGATGGTACCTAATACTAACTGGTTTGGTAAGCCAACAATCATAATTAACTAATATGAAGACAAATAATAATAATCTACTATCAAGATATAGATAAAACATAAATAAATCTTAAACCGTCGATCAAATACAAAAATAGTATAACAATCTCCCAAAATTCGGTAGTACGAATGCCATGAGCACCTGAATAGAGTACAATTCAGTATAATATAACAATACTATTTGAATCACATAACAATAAAATGAATAAGAAGGGGACTCCATAAGCTGCGAATCAGGGACAACAACTCACTATGAAGTCTCCAGTCAACCGCTAAGCGACATCCTGAACGTCGCTCGGTCAAGTACCACAATCTGCACAAAATATGTAGAAGTATGTACGAGTACAAATACAATGTGCGCTCAGTAAGTATCAAGTCTATTCTCGAAGAAGTAGCAAAGAGATTTTGGCAAAAGTATGATACTCACCTTCAAAACCTGGGTAGTTCTTAATAGCATGATATCACATAATTTAACCAAGAACAACAAATACAATATCAAGGTGCACAAATCAAATATAGGATAAGCATGCTTCTTAAAACAAGATAACCAAAGCATAATTTAATTTTCAAGTTCAGCTATAAAAATGATATACACCAAGTCGCACCTATAAGAATGCTTCTACATAAGTTTAGGATGATGATACATGCTCAAGATTCGACAATAACCAATATCCAGCACATCTCATGTGCTCCAACATGATATGAGTATCACCTGCGCTCATAGGGCGGGTGATCACCTGACTCTAGAGGGATCGATTCATATCTAAGCACAACATAGAAACTCATTGTGGCATAGCATATGAAAATCAGAATAATCGCACAACATAAACCATCATGCCATAACAATATCTATCAATCCGATTATAGTGTGCCAATGTACTATCAATCCCTATCAACATCTCCGTCTCTAAGGATGTATGCATATGTTCAAGAAGTAACCAATAAAATGCACAAGGACATAATAAATATAGACGTGGATGTATGATCATGACATAAGTATGACTAGGGATAAAAAATGTATCAACATCTCAAGAGTAGCCCATCATGCCCAAGTAAGATGTCATAAGCCTAAACATAAATTCTAGCATGAATAAATAGGCAAACATAGTCATATATTCAAGTAAACCATATACAACCAAAGAAGGCATAAAAAAGCTTAAATCTACCCCAAACATGGTATAGCCTTAGTGTACGTATATATACGCTCGTCATCTCACATATACGTCACCCCCAAATCACGTAGCATCTAGTACATAAGTCTAGTTGTAAAAAATCTCTATTAACAAGGTTAGACAAGAGACTTACCTCCTCTTGAAATCGCTCTAACCCTCAAATACTGCTTTTCTTTTGAAATTCTCCTCCAAACATCCCAAATCTAACCAAATAGTGCTTAGCAAGGTGAAATAAAGTCATAAAAATGAAGTTCAAAAAATCAAGCTTCAATCTATAATCAAATCTCAAAATTCAAAAAAAAGTCAACCCAGACCTAGATGGCTAAAACCTGATGCTAAGGTCAAATATCGTTGACCCATGATCCCCACGAGTCCAAATATGTGATTAACTCTCAAATTTAAGTCCAAATCGATGTTCAAAACCTCATAATACCCTATCTTAAGTGGTAGATAAAAATCGTAAATTTTACTCTTTAATTTCATGTTTTAGGAGTAGAAATATATTGAAAATCAATATACCTAATCAAAACCAAGTAAGTATTTTCTTAGCCTCAAGTTCTGGGGTAAAATCTCCTCAAAAATTGCCTCCTCCAAAGTCTAGGTCTCAAAAATAATAAAAATGGGCTAAATCCTGAAATCTGGATATTAAATACCTTGCCAGCAATTACTCGTCGCGATCGCGACAACCAATCCACGCGATCGTGAAGCATAAGCCCTCTGCCAGAAATACTTAATCGCGATTGTGAAGCACAATTCACCTCCCCAGCCAAACCTTCTACATGATCGCGTCTGTCCCTCACGCGATCGCGAATCACTACCAGCCACTCCTACGCGACTGCAAGCCCTTCCACGCGATTGCGAAGCACACATCCCCTGGCCCCCAAATCTCTTCAACATGATCGCGGGAAATAGCTCAGCGACTGTGATGCACTACTATGCATCAGAAAACAAGCAATTCAAACTCAATCCGAAATGCTCCAAAACTATCCTGAATCTTACCCGAGCCCTCCGGGATCCTATCCAAACGTCCGAACAAGTTGTACACCCTATACAAACTCGTTGAAAGGCTCAAAATACCAAAAACCACTTAAAACCAAGAATTAAGCATCAAACAAAAAAATCTCAAACTTTCTTAAGTTTAAAATTTTAACTAGAAGTGTCGAATTAACCTCGGACCATCCGTGACCCGAACTAAATATACGTATAAGTTCAAAATCATCATACGAACCTATTATAATCTTCAACTCACCAATCCAGAGTTATTTATCCAAAATAATGACCTTGGTCAATTCTTCCAATATTAAGCTTCTAGTTAGAAACTAATAGTCTGTTTGGCCAAGCTGCAAAAATCAGCTTATTTTTAGAAGTATTTTTTCTCAAAAGTGCTTTTCTCAGAACTACTTTTGGTGAGAAGCAGTTTGTGTTTGGCTAATTAATTTGAAAAGCACTTCTAAGTGTAATTTGAAAAACAATTAGTATTTGGCCAAGCTTTTAAAAACTACTTCTAAGTGTATTTTTCACAAAAGTGTTTTTCAAAAAAATGCTTTTGGAGAGAAGCTATTTTTTTCGGCTTCTCCTCAAAAATACTTTTTTTTCTTCCAAAAGCTTGGCCAAACACTTCAACTTTGAAAAAAAATACTCCCTCCGTTCCAGTTTATGTGAACCTATTTCCTTTTTGGTCCGTTCCATAAAGAATGACCTCTTTCTAAATTTGGAAACAATTTAGCTTAAACTTACAGTTTTACCCTTAATGAGAAGCTTTTATAACCACACAAATACTCTGGGCTCCTTTTTGACTTGTTTAGAACCACAAAGTCCAAAAGCCTTCATACTTTCTTAAATTTCGTGCCCAGTCAAACAGATTCACATAAATTGAAACGGATGGAGTACTTTTTTTTAAGGAAAAAAGTGCTTCTAGAATTGGAGAAACTTGGCCAAACAGGCTATAAGTGTTCCAAATCACTCCCCGAACCCCTAGAAAATCAGAGCACCCATCCCCACAAGTCATAATCATCAAACCAACTACGAAAAATCTCAAATAGGGAAATGAGGTTCGAGAATTCAAAACTGGCGATCGGATCATTACAAGTATGAGTTGCAAAAACATCTCGGTGATTCACACATTAAATTGGTTCTTAGTGGGTAAATAATTCTGTTGTTCCTTTATATATGTAGATCTTGACTTGTAGCTTGTAAAACATAAATGGAGATGCACAATGATAATAAAAACGGAATGTCCATAGTTATTATCCATTTTTACTTTATCTATAACAGTGGTATCCGACTCATCTTAATTATTTCATTAAGTATTTGTTATCTCTAATCAGCACAAGTATTAATATAAATAAATCACCCACCATAGTCATGAAAGCAGATTAAATATGAGGTAGATTTTAATATGTCAGCTTTAGCAAAAGATAAACATCCAAGTTTTCATAATAGAGAAAACTCAAGGAAAGAAGAATAAAATCGAAAGGAAAAAAATTAAAGCTTCTCCGATCAGTACGTAGATACATATAACATCAATTCACAGTTGTAGAATATCTTGAAACAGTCAATAGGTTGTTAATTAAACAACTAAAAATTCTCAAAGGCCACTTTTTTAACGTGGCCCTTGCAGCTTCCACATTTCCTTCATACTCAGCTGCTTTTAACTCCAACCAAATTTCACGAACCCTTTTTTTTTGTTAATACAAATCTCTACGATTATTCATAGAAGATTGTTTTTTTCCCATATAATGAAAGCTATAAATCAGGGTAACATTGAAGCAATTGGCTCATACGATTCTGATCATCATCAACTAATGGAAGATTAGGGAAAGAATAAGAAGAAGATGGTGCCTCAATCATATCAAAAAATTGGCAATTACTCCCATAACTATTCTTGTCTTCTTCATGAGTAGCCATACTTGTTGAAATGGTGGGGCTATCAAGTTGTGGGAGTTCAACTAGTTGATTTTCAAATCCAATTATTTGGCTAGAGATGAGATCTTGATGATGATGATAGAGAGATGGATTAGAAAGGAATTGATTATTTAAGTTTGATGTTTGGTTGAATGGATTATAATGCATTGGACTTGGCATTTTTGAAGGTGGTCTATAACTTGTATTGGTTCCTCTGATACAATTATAAGCAGAAGTATTTTTCCATGATTCTAAACTTGGATTGTTGTTTGGAGTTGGCTTCTTGAATGCCCTGCATACTACCCATCCTTCTTCCTGTCAATATCAAATTTCAATTTGGTCAGCAAGGTACTAAGTTAAAAGAAGTAAATAATTTTCTTCTTGATCCATAATTACCTAATCTTGTCTCATTACAGAGTTATTATTTCATCTAAAAGTTTAAGTCGTGAGAGAGCAAAAATATTATGTCCCAACATTTCTAATTAAGACTACATTTTTGTGTGGTGACAAGCCAATCTAACTGAGACATATTTTTACTTTAGTTCAATTACTTGCACTCTATGTTACGATCAAGAATTTTAATGGATGGATGAGAGACCTCCAATTTTAATTGGAGGTCATAGGTTCGAGGCTTTAGAAAAAGAAAAAAACCTAATGGTAACAAGCATTTTGCTTTAGTGGGCCCTATAAGTGACGCAAATTTAAATTAATTTGATTAGTGCACTTCAGACATCAGATGGTAATAAAGAAATATGCATACTAGTATTATTTTTATAAGAAAATAGATAACATGCAATAAAGAACAAGTGAAGAAGGTTTGTGGTTAAAAATTATATTGTTCTCCAGAAACCTTTTTCCAACATAAAAGTTGACCCAAAGAAACAAAAAAGTAACTTTGTGTTTCTTTTTCGTTGCCATGCCAACTCCAAGTAAGTAATATTTGGATTAGAGTCCACTGTGAAAAGAGACTATATACTGCTTCATGCGTGACACAATATTAACTATGTTCACAGCAGAATATATATAGTAAACAGTCACTTAATAAAAGCAAGTACCATTTGATAGAGTTGTTCATATATATTTTCATCAAATTTCAACTTCAAGTAGTAGAAGAGTTTTGAAATAGGAAATGATTAAACTGACCTGAGGAGGTCCATGTTGGGAGGTTTGGAGACGATATTCATGCATAATCCAATCACTTTTCCTTCCATTAGGAGCTCTTCCTGTGTAGAAAACTAGTGTTTTTCTCATCCCTATTATCTTCTCCCTTGATAATACTGCCTTATCTCTTCCTGTTGCCTTCCAAAATCCAGCAGCTGTAGCTCTATTTGTCCTCGTTCCACTCGGATATTTCCTGTCCTTGTGGCTGAAAAAATACCACTCGTTTTGTTCTTCATATCCCAGTTTGCACCTATCTGCATGTGTTAAGAATATAATATTAGTAATTGGTTACAAGATCATCATGTCAATGTTGAATATTTTCCTAAACAATGATACCTTGGATGTCCCATGGCTCCATTCTATAGAGATCAATATCAGTGATGACATCAAGATCAATCTTGAGGGAGTTAATTTTTCTCTTGAGGTAGTATCCAACAAGTTCTTCCTCTGTTGGATGAAATCTAAAACCTGGAGGAACACATGACTCCATTTCCATTTTTGATCTGAGAAATTTGCATATAATTGAGAATAGTTCAACACAGAGAAAATGTTGGACCAAAAGAAGGGTGTAATTAATAAAGTTATATCAAGGCTTGACATACTGTTGGAAGATATTTCTTATATCTCATTTTGGTTAAGTAATAAACATCAAACATACACTTTTGCAAAGACAAACATTAATTCCCTCTGCGTCTCAATAAAGTGTGAATCTTACACTTCTCTTGTCTTGCAGATTTGTAATCATTCACATCCATTCGTGAGCAAATTAAAGCCATCATTACCTCTTTCTTTTTGGTTTTTTCTTTGGGTGGGGTGGGTCTGGGGGGTTTTGGGTTCCTCGAATTTTAATTTTTTTTTTTTTTTTTTTTTGTGGGGCAATTAGGAAAATGGCAGACCATTAGTTGGTTCCTACCAAACAAGAAAATCATCAAGAAGCCTCAATTAGTTGCATGCAATGGTTAGCCTTTAGGCAATTCTATGAACATGTAAAAAAATGTAGCCGAAAACATTGACTTTGTTTTATAAAAAAAAAACATATGTTGAAATGATTTCTTTGAGTGCAATCCACTCAATAACACATGATCCCTTAAGAAAACCCTTTTCACACTACCATACGCATTCAATCTCTATGACTATACTATTTTCACTTCATGACAAATGAATTATGACATTCAAGAAAATGATAGTAATGCCTTTTTCTCTTGATATTTTCTTAGCCAATCAAGTGATAGTAAGAGGGCCAAAATCTTACACTGTAATTAATACTGAATAAAAGCTGCTCCTAATAAATAGAAAGAATAACAATCGAAGACGTGAAAGAAAATTCAAGATTTTAGTACTGTTTGAAGGGATTTCATGATCTTCCTACAGCTTAAGAATGTTTTATTAGATGGAAAAACACAAAGAAAAACTATAAACTTATCCTTCATGTTCGTTTACATAAAACCTAAAGGAATTCATCTGCATGGAAGCAATAGCAAAACCATAAAACAGAATAAATTAAGTACCACAAAGAAAAAACAAGCAAAGAGAGGATCCTTTACCGTTTTTCGAGCTGAGAGAGAGACAAAGGAAGAAGAAGGAGGAAGGAGAGAGTTCTTGAAAGAATGAAGATAATGTAGTTTTGGAGAAGATAGAAATTAAAGAGAGACTTAAGAATGAGAGAAACAAAAATGGATAAATCAGGTGTTGGTTAAAATGTTGTTGGTGAGCAAAGGATATATATATAAATATATATGTAGAAAAAGAATTCTTTTTAGCTAACTAGCTAGTAGAAAAAAGAGAAGTAGTGTGTGATAACCAGGTACAACAACAGAAAGGAATTACTTAATAATTCTATGAATATGACAGAACGTCTTTTCAAGTTACTTTTTTTTTAAGATAAATTTTCCCTCGGTGTTCGATATTTGTATTAGAGCTTAATTAAATCCATAATTCATGCCGGGGAATTACACATTGGGGGTAAAACACGCAATCTGTAACAAAATGTGACTCCATACCTTGGGCTCGAATATGAGACCTCTGATTAGAGATGATGGATTACTTTCGCTTCACCATAACTTTTGTTGGTTTTTTTTAAAAGTTATTTTATAAAAGCTAATGTTTGCGTTGGCAAATATATACTCCCTCCGTTCCAAATCATGTGAACTTGTTTGACTGGGCACGAAGTTTAAGACAAAAATGAAGGCTTTTAGAATTTATGGTCCTAAACAAGTTAAAAAGGGTCCAGAGTATTTGTGTGGTTATAAAAGCTTCTCACTAAGGGTAGAATTAGAAGTTTAAGCTAAATTATTTCTAAATTTAGAAAGGGGTCATTCGTTTTTGAACGACTAAAAAAGAAATAGGTTCACATAAACTGGTACGGAAGGAGTACAAAAGAACCCAAAAAAAAAATGCAATCTGAGAGAAAGAGTTATTTTGAAGGGGGGGGGGGGGGGTTGTTAGTTGATGATTACGCGTGGGGGTGGCAATATTGTTTGGACGGCGTGACAACGAATTTTCACGCCACCCCTCCTCTTCTTCATTCTCCGCCGTTATATTATGCTCTAAGATTTTCTTACTCCCTAATCTTTCCCTTTCCCTTGTCAATTCTTTGTCCTATTTTTTTTAGGGTTAATATATACATTGATAGCTTACTGTTAAAATTATTTTAAAATAAGTGCTTAAGAGTTGCAACCTATTATTATAAGTAACTTAATCTAATAGTGTACATTATTGGTCAACTTAATATGACAAATGACCTTCTATAGTAGATTAAATCACCTATAATTATCAGGTTAATGGCACGAATTTCGAGTTGTTTAATCCTAACTCAAGAAAAAAAACAAATAGTTTGAAACTAGTGCATATAGCTGGCATCTAAGCTCGAGCAATCTGTCTAAGGGATATAGTCATAGTGATTTACTTTCTTGTACGACTATAAGTATTTTCACTATTATTATAAATCTTAAATATCATTATGTCTAAGTGATTTATTTTTCAGAAGAAAAAAACAAGCTAGTTATGGTATATATAAATATCAACGGATGGCCGCATTAAAAAAAAAAAAACAATTTCTTTTTTTAGTTTTGTGTTTATTTGCTGTTCTTGTTTGTATATTTGGTGCGCCGCCCTTGGACAATTGGCAGCCGTCGAACATCGACACCTGGTTCCCACGCTGTCAATGTCATGTGGTTTATCATTTGTATGATGAGCAACACCCTTTGTCAGCTCTAATTACACTTAGCCTTAATTGCCTCATTTAAAATGCATGATTTTTATTAGGGATAATATATTTCTTTCTATTCTAGAAGTTAATATATATATACTCAATTCGTTCCATTTTATGTAATGGTTGATTGGGCATGAAATTTAGGAAAGAAAAGAAAAACTTTTAAAATTTACGATCTAAAATAAGTTATAAGTAAATATTTGTGTGGTTGTAAATTATCTCATTAAGGGTAAATTAAGCATTTTAAATTAAACTTTTACTAGATATTAGAAAAAAGTAATACTCTTTTTTAAACTAACTAAAAGAAAAGAGTGGGACAGAGGGAGTATAAGTTAGTTGAAATTTAGGACGTTTCTTTATTGTCCAATTTATGACGTTTCTTTTTTCATTTGTCCACAAGATGAGTGTAGAAAAAGAGAAAAGAAAGGCTATTTAGGTAAAATCATTTCAATTGTATGTCACTTTGCACATGTGAGTTGTAATGGCGAAATCGAAAAATTTAATAAGGGTGTTCAAGTTTTACTCTTATGAATAAAATTATTAAATGTTGAACACTCTTGACATAAATGAAATTGGTAGCCAATAGTGAAGGTCAAATTGACTTTCTTTTTTTCTTCTTTGGTTTTCTTTCAAGTACCAACTAAGCTGAATTATATTTGTGTTGTGATTTGTGTTTGGGGTTCTTTTTTAACTGATCTATTTGAAGTCCTGATAATAGGTGAATTTGACTATAATCACGCACCAAATAATCACCTTCTTGTGAACTTTTAATGTGGAAAAATGACAACAAAATGTTCTTATTAGTGCTTTTCATGATTTGCAGGTGATATAGGTGTAAGGAAAGCTAAGGAGCGGTTTTGGAGTCAACTATTGATGAAAAAAGGCCAATTGTTGAATTTCCCAAGTATCCCATTCAAAACAGGCCAAAATTTCCGGGTACAAGTTCCACCGCGGTTCTACCGCGATCGCGGTGAAACCGCGGTGGAAGACAGTTTCTGAAAGTTGAAGATTCCGCGAGGGCGTTTGGCCGCGGTTCTACCGCGACCGCGGTCGAACCGCGGTGGGCACAGTAAACTTCAGGGACTTAAGTGTAAAACACGGGATTTTTAGACCAAAACCCTATTTAAAACACTAGACTTCGCCCAAGAGAGGCATGTATTGATTTTTTAGGTTTCTTAGCAAGGAATACAATTGTGAGCAAAGACTCTAAACATCTTTCTTCCTTTCTTTTGATTTTTATGATGAATTCAAGTGTAGTTTATTCTCCCATATCTATGAGTAGCTAAATTCCTTGTCTAAGGCTTTGATGGAACCTATCGGGTGATGAACTTCTTGTTTATGTGAATACAAATTGCTAGTTTAATCTTTATTTGTTCAACTTCGTGTTCGTTGTAGTTAATTGACAGGATCCTCAATTAGCTGTACCTATTTAGTGTGCATAACTTGGAAAAGAGTGCATATTTAGGGTATTGTTGAACAACACCACTCCTAGATTATTAGAGGAATCTATAATTGCGGGTTTAAAGGCGGGATTAGGAATAACGAAGTCTTGGGTGCAATCTAAAGTGAATTGTGATTAAATAAAGCAAGTTAGTGTATCTCGGGAGAGTGCAATAGTAGATTACTGTGATTACTCGGGAGAGATTTGCGGTAAGATTAGTGTTCATGATTGATAGAGATGTGTGGGTAAATTTGTATGAGCATAAACAGAAGGGATTCCATCAATAGGGGAAATCATTGCCTTAGCTTTTCCTCATAATTGTTTACAACCTTATTAATTTAGTTACAACTATTTAGTTACTTGCAAGCTAGTTGTTAAAGAACACTCAACTGAGAATTTGAATGTTTGAGAAGCTGGTGCTGAATACTTGGTGGGTTTGAAGATAGCGGTTGATAGGTTAACTCTCTGTGGATTCGACCCTGGGCGTAATACTCGGGTTATATTTGCAACGTCCGCAGAGTTCTTTTCTAGAAGGCATAGTTGGGCGTGATCAAGTCCCTTTTTTATTTTATTTTTTCTTCTATTCCTACAAAATAGAAGAAAATTCCTGTGATGAGATTGGTAGCCAATATTTGTATGCTTGAATGATGATTATAACATGACTAGCTAGCTAGTGAACATGTAAAATTTGCTATCTGTAGTCTGAGGAGGTGTTTGGACATAAAATTACTCCCTCCGGTTCACTAAATGATCAATTTTTTTTATTTTGGTCCAAAAAAGTGTTCATTTATATAACCAACAATATTTCAATTTGTTTTTCCAAATCACCCTCATGTACGTATTCCTAATAAGTCATTTACTCCTCATATTACTGCACATTTAGTTAAGGGTAATTTAGTCATACTAACTATTTTTGTCTAGAATTTAGTATTTCCTAAATGGTTGTGCCCAAAGTAAATTGGTCACTTATTGTGGACCGGAGAGAGTATAAGTTTTGAAAAAAATAGTATTTAGAGTTAAGTTTAAAAATGGTATTTGAAATTATATTCGGGCATGCATTTCACTTGAAAAGATATTACAATTTTGTGAAGGGGAAAAAAAATTCTGAAAATTTTGAAAAAGTAGTTTTTGAAAAACTCATTTTCTAAAAAGTTCAAAAAACTTGAATTTTATGGACAAACAAACTTAAAAAAAAAAAAAAACGGGGAGGGGGGGGGGGGGGGACAAAGGGGGCCTAATTTTAAGGAGAAGTTTCATATCATCGTAAAAAAGATGATGTTTGGAAGATTAGTCCTTTTTTTAATAAATTAAAAAAAAACCTTGTATTTACAAAAGAGGCATGATCATAAGATGCTTGATTATTCTGCTAGTTAACTCTATTCTCAGATTAACAACAAGGCTACTTCAATTTATGTTGTACTTGTGGCCTCAATGAGTTTTATTAGTGGAAATTGAACCTTAAATTACATCGAGCAGTTGACCACCATTCAAAATGGGTGTTGAGGTAATTAAGATTAACCTTTTAGCTACTGATGACCCTAAAACATTAGGGCAAGAAGCCAAAAAGAGAGAAAAAAAAAAAAAAGGAAAGTAGTTGTCTTTTGGTCAGACTGTCTTATAGCCTGTTTGGCCAAGCTTTTTTTTGGGCCAAAAGTACTTTTTTTTTTTTGCCAAAAGCACTTTTGGCCAAAAGTTGAGGTGTTTGGCCAAGCTTTTGGAAGAAAAAAAAATATTTTTGAGGAGAAGCAGAAGCAGTTTTGGAGAAGCAGAAGAAAGTAGCTTCTCTCCAAAAGCACTTTTCTGAGAAGCACTTTTGAGAAAAATACACTTAGAAGCAGTTTTCAAAAGTTTGGCCAAACACTAATTACTGCTCAAAAGTGTTTTTCTAATTAATTAGTCAAACACAAACTACTTCTCACCAAAAGCACTTTTTTTAAAAGTGTTTTTGAGAAAAACACTTCTCAAAATAAGCTGATTTTAGAAGTTTGACCAAACGGGCTATTAGTCCCATAGAAGATTCATCTGACCACAAGTTCCATATTCAATTTTCTTATACAAAAATTCTCAAAAGTCATCTCTATGGGACAGTTATGTCTGTCCACAAGGGGTTTGATCTATACAGCAGAGATGTTTGTCTGTTTTCAGCTTTTACATTGTAGTATTAATTCTTCTTTCCAGCCAAAAAGGACAAAAGCGAGTAAACAATAGTATAAAAATTGGTCACTTTTATACTTACTCTATTTCTCAAGAATAAACTTGTGGTTGACTCATACTTTCCATTAACAAGTTTGTAAAAACCTATTTTTCTTGGTAGAAGCCTTGAGTACAGTACAAGAAAAGATATGAAAAACTGGGGTATTTGATAATATTAAATCGCATTAAGTGAATTTAATTAGGCCACACAAATAGAAAATCCAAGAACAACTAATGGAGACAACAATTGTAAGCGAAGCTTGGCAACCGATCAAAATCAAGTAATAGTGTAACTCTGTATATAACACTCTAGACATAGGTGCAAATCCAGATTTGGTCGGATTTCAATGAGAGGACCGAACATCGGACTAAAAAAAATAGTGTGTTTGTCTAATGGAAACTTCTACATGCACCCATGTCTACTGGGACAGCAGGGGCGGATTTAGGGGGCGGATTTAGGGGGCGGAAGGATGTTCACCAAAACCCCATTCATCGAAAAATTACACTGCATATATAAGGCAAAATCTATTTTTTAGCTCTATATATTATATTTTGAATCTCCTTGACATAGCCTAAAAGTATAGCTTAGTGGTCAAGGGGATTCAAAACCTTTTTAAGGCCATTGGTTATATTCCCACTACCTATAACCTTTCTAACTATTTTCTTTTTTGAACCCCTTGACGATAATCTTGCCTCCGCCACCGGCTACAGGTTAGGTCTTTAGTAATATTAGTAATTGCTAGTTGAAATTGTTATTACAAGGTTTTCAATTAATTATGGACACTAATAAAGTGTAGTGTACAGAATTTTAGATCAACACTTCAAATGAATAATTTGTTACTAATTTAGAGGGACAATAATATTTTTATTAGTTGATTGTGAGTCAATTCGAACTTATAATTAATATTTTTGGAGTGTAATAGAAATATAGTTGAATTATGTCGTAAAACAAAATATAAAAAGAAACTACAATTAAGTTATAGCACACACATATATACTTAAGTCTTTAAAACTTTTGGTCATACTGATCATGACTATTGAAATAGTACCACCACTAAGTTGTGTGTTTTGAACTTTTGAAGTTGGTGTCTTGTCACAGCCAAATGAGATTAATAAGAAAAACTTTTCTAAAATTCATCTAAATAGATAATAACTTGTTAATCTTGGGTTAGATAATATCATAAGAAGCAAAGGATAATTGAAAAATATTATAGTAAGCACTAACTAAGAAGATGACAAGTTGCAGCTTTTCTTCCTACATGTCCTAATCACAGATGGATAATGGTCGGCTAAGTCATCACTTATCGTTGGACCTCAAGTTAACTATTATCTTTCACATCAGTATTAAACTTATATAAGTAAAACTTCAGAAGAAGCCTTGTAAGTCAAGAAATTAACACCACTTTAAACACAAAATTGAGAATTAATTAGTGGTAATAACTTGTACATATGGAAGATAAAAATAGACATGAAAGACAGTGTTTCACAATAAGATTTCAAATGACTGTCTCAAATTCAAATTTATTCTATTTCAATTTTTCCTTCGGAAAAAACCAACAGACAATTTTCTATTATAGTTCTTATAAATGCAGGGTAAGGCTGCGTATAATAGAGCCTTATAATCCGGTTCTTTCTCGGTTCTCGTGCATAATAAGAGCTTAGTGCACCAGATTGCCCTTTAGTTCTCGTAAACTCTACATAGTCGGAATGTTTCTCTTTCCCGTGGAAGTTTCTTTTAATCGATTTTCATCAAAACTTCCTCTTTTCCTTTTTCTTTCCCCTAATCCTTGGGCCTCCCAGTCCCACCTGGTGGAAGTCATTTTCTACGAAAAATGTTTTCTATGAAATTAAAAATAATTGATTTTTTTCACTGATGAGCGAAAGTCATTTTTTATAAAATTGTCTTAACTTATAATTTCATATTACTTGCTCCAATTAACACATAAATATCATTATTAAATTTTAGCATTAAATAAATTTATTAGAACACCCTCCGGTTTACTAATATTGATATTAATTTTTAATTAATACGTATGTTTTCCAAAAATAAACTTTTCTCTACCAATCAATTACTGAAAAATATATTTTTCATGAAAATAACTATTATCATACCAAATACACCCTAAAACTTATCATATTAAAGTAATTATCTATTATTTTAAATTAATTTAATCGGATAAACCTAAAATTCTTTATAACAATGTGGAGAACATAACCAAATAACAGTGAAAAGAGCAAAAGTAGGTGGACCCAGCCATCCAACCAATCGCTGATAAGTAACCATCGACCCAATCTGAGAAAATCATTACAATCATATATGATCTACCGACTTCTCTTTTTGCTCATTTTTTAAGTACTACTAGTTCTTTTTCAACAAACTATTGCTCCCTCCGGTCCAAAATAATCATTTTTAGCTGTTTTCATACAAATTAAGAAATTTACCTTTTAGCATTAAAAAGCAATGAAATTGACCATATTAACCTTTGCTATCTCTTCACATAAGTACTCCTAACACATACTCCAATACCATTTACTCCAAGGGCAATGTAGGAAAAAAATAATTAATTCATTCTTGAAATCTAAAAAAATCACTTATTTTGGACCACAAAAAAAGACCAAAAAATCACTTATTTTGTACTGGAGGGAGTACTAATTAATTTACTAGTATATATTGTATTCTTAAAGGAAGGACCTTTTTTATCTTACTTAGACTCCGATTAAATGACGTATGATAGATTAGATATGTTAATTGTTTTTCCTTATAAAGTACACATGCTTTAGTGGCAGCAAATATACGGTTACCATCATAGTGGAAAAATTAAATAAGAAAAATTTCAAAACATGATTATTTCTTTTTACGTAACTGGTACTCTCTTCGGTTCAAAATAAGTGATTTTTTGGATGTTTCTACACAGATTAAGAAATTCACCTTTTAGCATTAATTAACAATGGAATTGACCATATTAAGCTTTACTATCTCACATAAACACTCCTAACACATATTCCAACACTATTTACTCCAAGGACAATGTAGGAAAAAAATAATTAATTCATTCTTGAAATCTGAAAAAATCACTTATTTTGGACCACAAGAAAAAGGCCAAAAAATTACTTATTTTGGACCGGAGGGAGTATTAACCATTCCGGTTAATCACTTTTTGTTATCTGTGTAATACCATATATCCAACATTATTTCTTTGGATAACTGTACTGTTGGATTAAATTTTTTAATATATATATATATATATATAAACTTTATGTTTTATAAATTCAATTCTCTTTTAAAAATATTACTAATTGTAAATTAGACATTTATTGTCTTTTGCTTCCTTTGATACTCAAAGTACTTTTGAAAAGATTGGGCAAACACAATTTGCTTATCAAATATGCTCTTTGCTGAAAGGTCTCACGATCAGCTTGTTTAACTGCCAGTCAGACAACTCTAAAGGTCAACAAACTATGTTCAATTTATGCATTCTTTGTTTTGGAGTTTCAAGTGTGGAAGAACTTGTATCATGCGTGTCAGAAAAGGAGTTGCATAGGATCATGTGCTATAAATTAAATTATCCCATCAGCTAATAGTAGACTTTGTGTTGAAGAGTGATATTTCTAGATCAAAAAGTGCACATAGTTTATTCAACTCGATCGATCCTTATTTAAAATTACAACTAGTATTGTACAAGATTGTTTTAATGCCATCATCACCACTGCAGAATGCCCATCTTTTCCATGCAATCATGTTAGAGTAATTCTTTCTCTTTGCACTAGCTAGCTATAACAAGGCTCTGTTTTGGATTGATTTTTTCATCTTAGCATTGTTTTCATGCAGTGGTGGAGCTAGAGTATAATATACGGGTTTTGATGAAACCCAATAACCTTTGCTTAATTATTCTTGTATTTGTATTAGAATATGTGTTCATTAAATATGTATAAATATGTAATTATGAACCCAGTAACTAAAAGAAGCTACCAGCTCGATCACCATTTCAGAACCTAGCTATAAACTTCAAACCCTAGCTTCGCTTCATAAGGGAGCATATAGATCAAAATATGCGGATGATTGAAATTTCCATACTCGAGATTTTCATCCAAGATGTACTTTAAATTTTACCTAATAAGTTTCACAAAAATAGTATTGTTTCATAAATCATAATAGTACTTTTTCATCCGATATTAAATATCTCCGCTTAAAACGGAGGAGTATTGTTGTTAGCTCTAAATAATATGTAAGTTGAGAGACATGCGACGGAGAGCAGGAGCGGATATACAATGTAATCTATGAGTTCAGTTGAATTTAGTAGATTTGATTTGGACATTGTATATTAATATTACAAAATCTACTAGATATGTACGAATATCAGATTTTAATTAAACTCGGTAACTCAAATGGTTAGCGAATTCGATAGCATCTCGAATCCAAAAGTACAAATATTGAATCCGCCTCTAATAGGAGGGAATGGACAAATTATCACTGAACTCTTTCACAATGAGTTAGCATGCAGATGTTGGAGTTAGCATGCAGATGTTGAACTCTTATAAGTAAAGTGGTATGTACGAGAGTCAAATTACCAAGTAATTGCGCATGCATGCAAGTCTTTTTGTCATTATGTGTGTGTGAGAGAGAGAGTAAAGAATACATTGATTAAAGTAGATCTCCTTTTTGACGTTAAAAGAAGTATGAGAAAGTTGCAAATCTCAAAGCATAACGTACTTTTACAAGAGGAGCTCTGTTAATTGCCAATGTCACAAGCATAGGATACCTGTTAACCAAATCCTTAAGCCCTAATAAATTAATACAAATCGACTTGATTTATATATATCTGAATTGAAGGAAGAGTCAGACCAATCGATCTATTTTCTTTTCATAATGGAGAAAGAAATTTTTCTCCAAAAGGAAATGTTCTTTCACGTGACTTATTAAGGAAATAAGAAAACTGGTTTTTACCAAGTACAGATGATAGAAATACACTATAAGTTGAAATGGTTGCTAGACTTGAAATTTACAATTTCGGACAACACTGAATACATATAATAAGTCAAATTAATTAATGAAATTCTTTGGCTCAATCTGAGAAATTAGTGTTATGTTTGCTTTCTTCTCGAGAGCTCCCCTAGTTTTCATTCCCTCGCTTGGATCTCCTATGATGAATTTTTGAGGATATTCAGGTTCACTTCTCCATTCATTTGGACGAACTATATGAGTAGTTGACTCCTTCAGAGATTCTGGTGGAATGTTGTTGGTTTCATTAGTTGACTCTATCACATCATCAGATCTATTAGTCGACTCTTGAGATTTGCCTGTCTCCTGAATTTCTTGAGCTTGATCTTCATTGTCGATGCCCCATTTTTCTCGCAAAATCGGGTTTATGATATTTGGGAGGACAACTCATTCCCTTTTGGGAATTGGGTTTAAGAAAAGTGAAGAGTCGCCACCTAATGATTAAAGTGCATTAGGACACTAAGAAGGGTTTTGTTTGGATAACCAGAGATTGGGTAAGGGCTTGAAATTATTCCAAGGGGAAGGTGTTAGGCACCCCTCAGAATCCACTAGTGTGGTTCCCGGCCAAGCTATTGTTGTGACTTTAGGGTACAAATAACATATAGACAAATAAGGCTTCAAATAAGAGGGGATTTTTACATAAAGGTTGCAAATAGATGGAGTGAAAAGAAACGAGAGAAAAGCTGAATTTTGAGAAAAAAAAATAGTTTGAGAAATTTGAAAATAAACAAGTAAAAGAGAGGGGGGGTCCTAAGTTTATAAATAACACGGATCACCCCACACAACACACGGAAATCACTTATACACGTGGTGTTATCGCGTGGTCATCATATCCATGTCTACCCTTTCCCACCCCGTTAAGGTACTAAAGCGCGGAATAGTCTCGTTTACTTATTGCATGCTATTACCCGCCCCAAATCTATCAATCCCGGAGGTATTTGGGATTACTAATCCTAAAGGGAGGGGACATTGGCTTATTTGTGGTTTCAAAAGGTTAAAATACTAAGGCGACAATCAAAACACATATAGCAAGTTTGGGGGAGAGCATATAAACAAATAATAAGGCTCAGACAAACCTCCTTAAACCAGAGAAAACACATAGTTTAGCATGTCTTACACGTACTGTTTAAGGTCTAAATAAAACTTAAAAGGAATTGGTGGCAGATTGATTTATTACATAGTTTAGATAAGAAGCCCGAATCAGGCCTGCCTGTTGGTTGTAGTTAATAAAATCTGGTTCAGTTTATAAGTTTATCCTGAGGCTTGCCTAAGTGATAGACGAAACCTATAGGCATGATATCTACTGATTTCAGAAATAAAAGAAGAAGAATTGATTGCAGATTGATTTAGGTAAAAAGAAAGTTGCCAAAAAAAAACGAGCACGGGTTCTGCCATTGGTAATGCCAGTTTTAAACTTATAAACGAATGAGGCGATTTAGATTTGAATTAGAACCCCTATAGGCATGCTTTCTATGTGTTTGCCAAATTAAAACATTGTTATAGACATAGAAGAATGCAGAAATTCTACAACATGATATTTAAGCGTTGCGTATCCGATTACAATTTTTGATTATTAGGGCCTATAGATAAGTTTGCCTAGTGAAAAGCGGGTATGCAAGAATCAGAAAAGACCTATAGGCATATCTCTACGTGCGTGTGCAGAAGCTATAGACATAATATCTACATGAAAGTGCAGAATCCCCATAGTCATGGTATCTAAATGAGAATGCAGAGTTTCTTATAGACATGATAGCTAAATGAGATGCAGAAATCTTATGGTAACTACATGAAAATGCATAAGTCTTATAGGCATGGTAACTATATGAAAGTGCATAAGTTTTATAGGCAAGGTAACTATATGAAAGTGCAGAAGTCTTATAGGCATGGTAACTATATGAAAGTGCAGAAGTCTTGTAGGCATGGTAACTACATGAGAAATAATGAAATTAGAGATTCCTATAGGCAAGTTATCTACCCTTTTCATGCATAGTTACCCCTCCCTTTTCACTAAACATCCCCGAAAAAGTTTACTTTAACAGCCCCGAAAAGAACGAAATAAAAAGAAAAAAAAAACTACACAATCAAGAAAATTGAAAAAACTTACAAACCCAAAGGAGAGCCTGATTCAGACTTCCTGTCTGAAGTATGAAGTAAACCATCTCCAAAGATCAGATTTCAAAGGCCTTTCTCTCATTTGGGGTGTGTCAGAGTTCCCTAAGAGCCTCATGGAATCCGGGCAGTGCTTACATCCAAAATACATTACCAAATCAGGACAATAGTGCAGTGTGGAAGGGCCAGCCCTTAGGTGTCCAAGTTCAGAGGGAACTCAAGGTCCCAAGGCAAGGCTCACCGGAGAGGGGCAGAACTTAGAAACTAAGAGAAAGTGTAAGTGCAGAAGGGAATTCTGAGAGGGGAAAGGGAAAAGGGGAATAACTTAAAATCAGCACATATAAGGGTGCAGGGGAGTGGGAATTTGCAAGATCATAAGAAGAGCAGGCTGATAGGCATACTCAGTAATGGGAGGTGCTGGCACACCCTCCAGCCTGTTTGGAGGTTAAGGTTCAGAACTCAGTTCATGGACAACAACTCATATTGCCATGCCCTGAGTCACCACTCACAAACACATAGGGGTAATGGGGTAGGGAACAAAGATTCATAAAAGAAACAAGTAGTAGAACATAGGCATTACTAAACTAAATATCAAACTCCACAGAAAACAATAAAGTAGACATGGATACAAAAGAAAACTGTAAGTAAACACATTGTGGTGATGCTGAAACTTAAATTAGAACATACCAGTTTCAAAGAAACAAGTAGGAAAGGCAGTAGTCTTGTAAAAGCCAAAGTGCAAACAGGAAGACAGAATACTGTGAGTGTGAGTTCAAGAGAGATTGTGAGGTCTGAAGTGTGTTAATCGTGTGTGTTTTATGAAAAGAGGGGTCGTGTATTTATAATGTAGAGGTCATGAGGAAATAAGGTAAGAAAATAATTGAAGACTGATTGTAAATCAATCACATAAGACTCCATTTAATTAAGGGATTCAAATTCAAACGGGTATAACACAATTAAGGAAAGAAATTAATCAAATACTTGTGTAAAGCATGCAATTGAGGGTAAATACATAAAGGTTATTTAAGGACAAGGTCTCTGAAATACACGGTTGTACAATTTAAGGAAAGAAAATCAATTAACAGCCAAGAAATCACAAGGTCTGAGATTTGGTATGAATGAACCAAGTCAGAAAGATGGAAAAGGTTTTTAACTTAAAGAAAATCAGCAAACAATCAATTAGACCTATTAAAAAGGAATTCTGAGTCAATCACTAGTTTGAAAACCTTTTTGAAGAAGGATTCATCACATATAAATCATACAGATACGTTAAACATGAAAGAAACTAGTCGAGCCATTGTAAAATCAGTGGAAACTCCAGTTTAGGAGAGTTTTAGCAAAAAGTTCAGAATTGTACAATAGATGTCCAAACTCAACTCAGAGACTCAAAGTCAGTCTGAAGGAGTTAAGGGTTCTAAAATAAAACCCTAGTTCACATAATCAAACCTCGGCGGAATCCCCAAATTCTAGGGTTTCCACCTAGAATCAAATACAGGGATGAGAAGGCAAGTAGTCGAAACCAACTCAGGGGTTTCTTTCAGAAACTCATAAGAAAACATGTAAACACAGTAGAAGCAGTAGAAGAAACATGCTTAAGAAAGTTTTTCTCAGAAGAAACCTAAACAAGGATCAGTAGCAGAAAAATATCGAAGAACATAGTAGAAAGGTATAGTATAGCAGCACATAGTAGAAGAAGTACCAGAACATAGTAGAAAGCACATGAGAACATAATATGGAAAACATGGTAGAAGAAACACAAGTGTGGAGCATATAGAACACAGTAAAGAACATTCAAGAACGGAGTGTACAACTCAGTAAAAAGAACATACAAGAACATGGCAAAAGGAAAAGCACAAGAACACAGTAGAAAGCATGCGAGAACATGATATAGGAAACACAGTAAGAGAACAATACGAATAACAAAGAAGAAAAATCATAAAACACTTAAACACTTTCCAGAAAACCCTAAATCGGAAAAGAAGGGTTTTGAAAGTAATTTTCAAAAGAAAAATTAGGGAAATCGTTTGAAAACTCAAGTAGAGCATAGATACACAACAAATCTAAAAAGAATCGGAGAAATTTCGAAAGGTTAGGGTTTCAGAAGAACCCTAGAATGAGAAGGCTTTGAAAAGTCATTGACCTGAGTTGGAGAGGTCGGAATCAGACTCAAACAACTATAGCACGCCGGAGCAAGGCCGTAGATGGCCGGAAACCTCGAGTCGGCGAAGGTCTGGGTGAAGATCTTCGAGGTCTGGCCTCGAATCTTCAAGTATCGAGCACATAGGAGCGACAGGAGGTGAATATAAGGCTCCTATGGCCGGAGAAGCGATGGTTTCCGGTGGGTTTCGAGGTTGAAGACGGTGGGAGACGATTAGGGTTCTAGGAATGTTCGAGAGAGTTTGAGAGACGAAGGGGTTCAAAGGCGGCTAATTAGGTGAAAGTGATTAGGGTTAGGGTGTTTGGGAAATTAAAAAGGCAAGGGGAAATCGTGGCCGTTGATCATTTTGATCAACGGCCTGGATCAAAGGTGAGCCAGGCGGGTAAAAATAGACGGGTCAGGGGGTCGGGTAATTTAGGAATTGGGCTGGTCCGGTTTGAGATTGAAATTGGGTTAATTGGGGGGGGGGGTAATTTGGGCTAAAATTGAAATGAAATGGGGCTAACTTTTAAATAGCCACTTTTCCCTTTTTATTTTATAAAACAGTAAAAAGATTTCGGAAAATAAATTAAAGGTGCTAAATTAATTAATAGTATATAAATATTAGATTAAAATTACTGGAATCAAATTTGTAATTATAAACGCAATTAATTCTTAAGATAGGCTAAAATTGCAATTTAATGCAATTTAGCTTTAAAAATGCCAAATCAATTTAAAAGAATGTGCCAAAATTACCTTAGCTATATATTGGTATAAATATGAGAATACAATAACTGAATCACCAAAAGGATAATTTGGGAACAATTATTGGTTTTTTTGTACTGCTAAAATAGGGCAATAAATTGGTTTAAAAATCTTTTAAAAAATTGGAAAAAATAATAAAACACTTGGACATGCTTATATATGCATATATATACTATTTTGAAAGTATTTTGCATATAAAAAAAATGAAAAATTGGGTATCAACAGCTGCCCCTCTTTACCCGGGAAGGATGAAAGAGTTGTCGGGTAAAGATATGATGGCCAATTTTGACCGAATGAAATGGTTTGAAGAGGTTGACCGTGCTCTAGTTCCTAAGCTTCCTACATATCCTTGGTCTTACAAGAATCAGGCCGTATGTAGTTCAGGATCTGACGGCGGAACATGCCGATGGAGATCTTTCAAGAACGGACGCGATATTTAGGTTGGGGTGGATGGTTAAAGTCTGCCAGGGCTGTGGGAACTGGAGTGGGGTCACTCCTGCTGAGACGGCTGTTGCCAGCCGGTTTACCTGCAAACAAACAATACAAGCGATATTGTGCATAAATTTAAACATGATGCAAGTTCTCGTTGGACCATGAATGTTGTCTTTGGACAGTTAAGATGACGTCCTTAGACCATGATGTCCTGGGCCATGAAGCGTTTAATAAAGGATTCTCAGGCTATGAAATGATGCTCTCGGGCTATGAGAATGATGCCTCCGAACTATGATGCCTTTGAATAATGATATGCAAGAGATTAAAAGAGGTCCTCGGGCCATGGCATGACGTTCTTGGGCTATGGAAATGGTGCCTCCGTACAATGACGCCTTTGGACAGTTTGGCGATCTTTTAGCCCATGAGATACAGTAGGTGGCGACCTTTCAGCCGATGCAGAATGCAAAGGTGGCGATCTTTCAACCATGCAAAAAATGTAAATAAAAGTGGCAATTTTTCAGCCGATGTAAATGTAAATAAAGGTGGCGATCTTTCAGCCATGCAGATGTAAATAAAGGTGGCGATCTTTCAGCCATGCAAAACGCAAGTAAAGTGGCGATCTTTCAGACGATGCAAGTGTAAAATAAAGGCGGCGATCTTTTAGCCATGCAGATGTAAATAAAGGTGGCGATCTTTCGGCCATGCAGATATAACTAAAAGGGGCGATCTTTCAACCATGCAAAACGTAAGTAAAGTGGCGATCTTTCAGCCGATGCAAAAATGTAAAGGTGGTGATCTTTCAGCCATGCAAAAATGTAAGGGTGGCGATTTTTCAGCCATGCAGAATGCAAAAGTGGCGATCTTTCAGCCATGCAAAAATGTAAAGGTGGCGATCTTTCAGCCATGCAAAATGTAAATAAGGTGACGATCTTTCAACCATGCAGATGCAGATGGAGACAGAGCTTATGCAATGCAGGAATGCAGATGGAGGTAGAGCTTAACCTCGGAAGGCAGAATGGTAGCCTTATGCTATGCAGGAATGCAGATGGAGGTAGAGCTTAACCTCGGAAGGCAGAATGGTAGCCTTATGCAATGCAGGAATGCAGATGGAGGTAGAGCTTAACCTCGGAAGGCAGAATAGTAGCCTTATGCAAGAGATAAAGGGAGAATAGTAATAAAAAATTTCTTAGCTGATAGCTGATTGTGATATTGTGGCTGCTGGGGGTACTGTATGCGGATAGTAACTGTGAATAGGTGTGACAGTTCTGAGAGTTGTATTCCTGAACAGTATGAGTGGATAATATATGATTTTGCGACTTGGGTGCCTGCATCCAAAGAAAAATCGTGAGTTTTGTAAAGGGGAAAGGTTAGTTCGTGTTCGCGCTGACTTTGCTTGACCTACTCGGCTCTGATCTGATGACACGGTATGTATGATAAGGGTAGCGTTGCTGAACAAAGAGATTTCAATAAACATGCATGAGCTTGTTAAAGATATGATATAAGTATATATTTAAGAAATAGTTTTTAGATGAACCGACGACTGTGACGTGGTTCAGGACATTGCAACCTCTCTCGCTTTGGAATTTTGAGGGTCCTTCTCAAAATTCTGCCCCAGTTTAATGGGTTGATACTTCTGACGGCTGCTTGCGATGATCGGCTGATTTTACTTCGGAATTTTGAGGGTCCTCCTCAAAATTCTGCCCAGTTTCCAATTGCGGGGGGAAATGAAAATTTTATTAAATTGTGACCGAACCCATAAGGCTGCCTACGTATCCCCTCTTAAACGGGAATCAGGTCAGACGTATTTCAAATTACATCATACAGGAAAATATAAGATTACACATAGTAGCGCTTGACTGCATCTGAGTTGATTGGTTTTGGCCAAAATTCTCCATCCATTTCTGCAAGTATCAGGGATCCTCCTGTCAGAACCCGATGAACCATGTATGGACCCTGCCAATTGGGAGAGAATTTCCCTTTGGCTACATCTTGGTGCAGGAAAATTTTCTTCAACACCAGCTGCCCCGGTGTGAACCGTCTTGGCTTGACTCTCTTGTTGAAAGCTCTGGACATTCTGTTCTGATAAAGCTGACCGTGGCAAACTGCATTCATTCTTTTCCCATCTATAAGAGCTAGCTGCTCGTAACGACTCTTCACCCATTCCGCATCGTCGAGCTCAGCTTCCTGTATGATCCTAAAGGAAGGAATTTCTACTTCGGCGGGAATGACGGCTTCTGTACCATAAACCAGCATATAGGGGGTTGCCCTAGTTGATGTGCGGACTGTGGTGCGATACCTCAATAAAGCAAATGATAACTTCTCGTGCCACTGCTTATGCTTCTCTATCATTTTCCTCAATATCTTCTTAATGTTCTTGTTGGCGGCTTCTACAGCTCCATTCATCTGAGGCCTGTAGGCTGTGGAATTCTTGTGTCTGATCTTGAAAGTTTCACACATAGCTTTCATTAAGTCACTGTTGAGGTTTGAGCCTTTATCAGTAATGATTGACTCTGGAATCCCGAATTGACAAACGATGCGGTCGCGGACAAAGTCGGCCACGACTTTCTTGGTTACTGCTCTGTAAGATGCTGCTTCGACCTATTTGGTGAAATAGTCAATTGCTACCAGGATAAATCTGTGTCCGTTGGAAGCGGCGGGCTCAATTGGTCCAATAACATCCATCCCCTAAGCGGTGAACGGCCATGGTGAGCTTGTTGCATTATGCTCATTTGGTGGCACCCTTATCATATCTGCATGTATCTAGCAGCGGTGGCATTTTCGGACGTACTGAATGCAGTCTGTCTCCATAGTCATCCAGAAGTAGCCAGCACGGAGTATCTTCTTGGCTAAGACAAAGCCGTTCATATGCGGACCGCAGGTCCCGGCATGAATTTCCTCTAGCAGTTTAGATGCTTCCTTCGCGTCGACACACCTTAGCAAACCCAAATCCGGAGTCCTCCTATACAGGATTCCTCTGCTGTGAAAGAAATTGTTGGACAATCTTCAAAGTGTGCGCTTCTAAGTGGTATTTGCAAGCTCTGGATATCCTCCTTTGGCCAAATATTCCTTGATGTCGTGAAACCAAGGTTTTCCATCTTCTTCTTCTTCGACATGAGCACAATAAGCTGGCTGATTATGGATTTTCACAGGAATAGGATCAATGAAGTTTGTATCTGGATGCTGTATCATGGACGATAGGGTAGCCAATGCAGCGACAAACTCATTCTGGACTTTGGGAATATGTCGGAATTCTGTCTTTGTGAACCTCTTCCTCGATTTTCAAACTCATATCTGGCTTGAACTTTCTGAGCTTCTGCTTTACTGGTGGACAGGCTGGATCGGTTGGCAATTTGTGGGCTACAATAGATGTACTTAGACCAGTCATGTCATCGTATGACCAGGCAAATATGTCCTCATACTCTCTTAGAAACTCTATATATTCTTCCTTCTCTGATGGTGACAAATGAATGCTGATCCGTGTTTCTTTGATGTTTTCTGCATCTCCCAGGCTGACGGTTTCGGTCTCGTCCAGGTTGGACTTAGGTCTATTCTCAAAATTCTCAACTTCTTTAACAATCTCTTCCGGTATATCGTCTTCCTCTAAATCTATGTCCATTTGTTGCGTTGTCTCATTGCATGTCACAGCCATTGGTTCATCAAGATAAGTAATAGTAATGATGTATAAGTAAAGTAATGAGAGAAAATAAAAAGAGTAAGATTTATAAGAAAATTGAAATGCTTTGATAAATTCCATAAATGTTTTGAACATTGTAGCTCTTTCTTGCAAAAATAAAAATGCGAAAGGAAAGTAAACTAATAAAATAGTGCATGATGCTTGCTCAGCCTTGCTACCCCGAGGCTCGGCGCGCTTTGGTAGTTCTGACGGTCCAGTTATTGAGGCATGCTCCTCTGCTTACAGCCTGTATGGAAGGGCCTTCCTCCCCCTCCTCCTCGAGAATGACACAACAATCCATATCACCGTCTTCCAAGAATAAATTCCTCATCGCTGCCAGTGTTTCCTCTTCTTTTGACCCATAGATAACTTCGGCCGGTTGGAAAGTCTGTTCCAAACGGGGTATTGGCTGCTCCAATGGGTAGTAGGGACCGCGCCATGGTGGCGACCAGTCGTTGAATTCTTTCCAGGTATACTCATACCCTAATCCGAAGATGGTGCCATGTTTCTTGAGCTTGATGGGCTTTGTGATTCCTTGGACATTCTTGCCAAGTCCCTTGCCAGGTTCATATCCACTCCAGTTCAAAATGCTTTTAATTTTGTTGTCCCACCATTTGTCTTTATCAACGGCGTTGACTCGCTCGATGTGGTGGTAAGTTTCCCCACCTATCTTTATTCTGCCTCCGATTGTTAGGATAGTCTGGCGACTGTATATGGGATTGCTATCGTCGTCGTGAATGATCACCTCTTGGTACTTCCACTCAAACTTCACTACCTGATGTAGTGTTGATGCTACAGCCCCAGCGGCATAAATCCATGGTCGTCCCAACAATAGATTGTAAGATGCTGGTACGTCTATCACTTGAAAGTCAACATCAAACCAGGTAGGCCCCATTTGCAAACACAAGCTAATTTCCCCAATTGTAGACCTTTGGGATCCGTCGAAAGCTTTGACGTTGATGGCCCCATCCTTGATCTCATGCAGCCCTTTCCCAATGTCCTGAGTGTCACCAGCGGGAAAATGTTGAGGCTAGATCCTCTGTCAATCAGGATTCTGGTGATAAAATAATCTTCATACTGTACGGTGATGTGCAACGCCTTGTTGTGACTCAACCCCTCTGGCGACAGCTCATCTTCGTGAAAAGTGATCTTGTGACTTTCCAATACTTGGACCACCATATTCGCCATCTCTCCACCAGTGATGTTACTTGGTACATATGCCTCGCTCAGCACTCTTAACAAGGCATTCTTGTGTGCATCGGACTTTGTAGCAAGGCGAGGATAGAAATCTGTGCCGATGTTTTGTTCAGCTGATGAATGACTGAGTATTCTTTGGATTGTATCTTTCTCCAGAGATCCTCGGGCCCAGTTTTAGTGATGGTTGGCCGACTAGAGGCCTGCTTGCTAGATTCAGCCAAATGCTCCGGGGTATAAACCCTACCGGTTCTTGTCATACCTTGTGCCGCAACGGTTTTCCCAAACTTGACCTTCCCCTTTCTTCTGTCCTCGGCCGTGTAGTCCCATGGTATAGCCTTCGTATGGAACGGTGTTATGGCTGATATTGCCACTGGAATTGGCGTGGCTATTTTTACTTCGAATGGAGAAGGCTTCTCAGGTGGTAAGACTGCAACTTCAAAGGGTGCAGGTGTGTTTGCTGGTGACATAAACTCAACTTCAATCGGCGCTGGCGTCTTTGAAGAGGGTGGTGCTTCAAACTCGAGTGGCATGGACATGTTTACCTTGGTGTCCCCAGAAGGCTGAATCTGGACCATAATCGGATTAAGGGTGACTACTGGCTTCTTTGGATCGTCGCCTTCTGTGATTAAGCCAATTGATCCCTTGGGGTCCCAGTTATCCTCTATCTCGATCATGTGAACACCTCCTCCCTTGTGGTCTGGCAGAGGGTTATTGCGGACATTCGGATTAGGTTCCTTTTCTATAATGATCTTGTTGTCAATCAAAGTCTAGATCTTATCCTTTAGAGAGCGGCATTCATCAATGGTATGTCCTTTCATGCCGGAATGGTATGCACGGGATTTATTTGGATTGACCCACTGATAAGGGTTTTCTAGGGTTATGGTAGGGATAAGGGTGACATAACCAGCAGCTTTGAGCCTTTCGTACAGCTGGTCAATTGGTTCAACAATGGCGGTATACTGTTTGGGAGGTCTGCGGTCGAAATTTGGTCGAGGTCTAGGGAAGTTTTGACGTGGGGGAGGTGATTGATAGTCGGATGGTTGGGTGTTGTAGGCTTGGTAAACATGTGCCGATTGGGAGTATTTAGGTGAAGTAGGCTGATATGCGGGAGGTGGAGCTGGAGCTGATTGATAAGAGGGTGGTGAAGTTTGGTAAGTGGGTGAGGGTGCTTGATAATTTGGAGTAGGTTGATATGTGGGTGGAGGCATTGGATAGGTTTGGTATTTGATAGGGGATTTGGTTCTCTATGCAACCACTACAGTGCCTACGTCCCTTTTCTTGGACGTGCCACCAGATTGTAACGCCTTATTGGTAGCCTGCAAGGCTTCAAAGTTCGTAACCATGCCACTCTTGATGCCTTCCTCGATCCTTTCTCCTAGCTTGATGATATCAGAAAATTTATGATTCTCAATCAGCATCAGCCTCTCATAATATTGTGGGTCCTGAGCCCGGACGAAAAACTTGTTCATTTGTTCTTCCTCTAAGACCGGTCTGACCTTAGTAGCTTCTGATCTCCAGCGAGTGGCATACTCGCGGAAGGTTTCTGTGGATTTCTTCTTCAAGTTTTGGATATAGAACACATCTGGTGCATTCTCCATGTTGAACCTGAATCTATCCATGAAATCAGACGCCATGCTTACCCAGTTCGACCACTTCTTCGGATCCTGGCTAATGTACCAAGATAAGTCATCTCCCTTCAAGCTCCTCATGAAAAGCTTCATGCGGATTTTCTCATCTCTTCCCACTCCGACCAGCTTGTCACAGTATGTTCTCAAGTGGACCCTAGGATCCCCTGTACCATCAAACATCTCGAACTTAGGAGGTTTGTACCCCTCGGGCAGTTCGACATCGGGCTGTATGCATAGATCTTCATAGTTTAGCCCCTCATTCCCTTACTACCTTCAATGCCTTGAATTCTGGTGGTCAACCTTTTAAGCTCCTCGGCCAAATTTCTGATGAGCGAGTCCTTATCATTGGACTCGGGTGTGCTTGAGATGGGCTGGGTGGAGTGTGGCACAGTCTCCACGTAGATGGGGGTATTGTGTTGGGTGTGGCAGTGGTCATTTGTGGAGTTCAAAGGTTCCGGGATGAGCAGTGGAGTATTGTTGGGAGTGTGGCAAGTATTGCAGTGGTGGTGAGGAGCGGGATGATTTTGTTGCTTTGGGATATTTTGTGGAGGTATGGGATTCTGAGTTTTTGGGAAAGTAACTTCTGGAGTGGTGAGGGAAAATGATAGACTTGCCAAATTTCGGACTTGATCAAGTTCTTCTTGAAATTTCAATAACTTTTGTTCTAGTTGAGATGCATTTTCCTTGGGGACCAGAGCACCATGAGTGACCTCTACCCGTTCAGCTGAGTTGTTCGAATCTTCCATTTTTCCTTTGTTTTTGTGTGTGACAAGACTGGGAGGAGGAGTAGGTGGAGGGCCCCCGGATCTCGTAAAATATGATGATGTTGCCAGAGTTCACGAACTAACCTTTGGGGAGGGGAATAAACAAAAAGTAAAAACAAAAAGGT
>NC_031990.1:92708074-92724689 GCF_001879085.1 Nicotiana attenuata | reverse complement strand
GAGTCTTGTAAGCAGTCCTATAAGCCCCATAGAGCATCATCCAATTTCTTTGACCAATCGGTCCTATTTGCATTGACCGTCTTTGACAATATACTCTTGATTTCCCTGTTTGAGACTTCAACTTGGCCACTCGCCTGAGGATGATAAGGAGTAGAAACTTTGTGATTGACACCGTACTTTGCAAGCAAAGTGTCAAAAGCTCTATTGCAAAAATGAGACCCTCCATCACTTATGATTGCTCGAGGAGTGCCAAACCTAGTAAACATACTCTTCTTGAGAAACGCAACAACACTCCGAGCCTCATTATTGGGTAAAGCCACGGCCTCAACCCACTTAGAAACATAGTCAACTGCCACTAGAATGTATGTGTTGCCACATGAACTAACAAACGGGCCCATGCAATGCCCCACACATCAAAAATATCAACTTCGAGAATAGTGTTGAGAGGCATCTCATCCTTCTTCGAAATTCCACCCACTCTTTGACATTCGTGGCATCTCTTCACAAGTTCACTTGCATCCTTGTACAAAGTTGGCCAGTAAAACCCACAACTAAGAACCTTTGAAGCTGTCCTCGCCCCACCATGATGACCACCATAGGGAGAGGAATGACAAGCCTCTAGAATACTCAATTGCTCCTCCTCTGGGACACATCTTCGGATCACACCGTCAGTGCAGATCTTAAACAAGTACGGCTCATCCCAATAGTAGTCCAGACTATCCCGTAAGCTTCTTCCTTTGGTTAGAAGAGAGCTCACACGGGATAATACCGGTCACAAGAAAATTAGCAACGTCCGCAAACCATGGCATACCATTCACCGACACAGAAAGGAGTTGCTCATCGGGAAATGAATCATTTATCTCTAGGCCATCACGAGGCCTCCCCTCCTCCTCCAAGCGGGACAAGTGGTCCACCATTTGGTTTTCACACCCTTTCCGGTCTTCAGTCTCCAAATCAAACTCTTGAAGTAACAAGACCCGTCGTATCAGCCTAGCTTTGGAATCCTTCTTCGCCATCAATTATCGGAGTGTGGCATGATCGGTATGAGCTATGACCTTGGCGCCCATGAGATACGGCTAAAATTTCTCCATTGCGAACACAATAGCCAACAGCTCTTTTTCAGTCATCGTGTAATTCACTTGAGCATCATTCATTGTCTTGCTCGCATAATACACTGGGTGAAACATTTTATTCACTCTTTGACCCAAGACCGCCCCAACCGCAACATCACTTGCGTCACACATGAGCTCAAAAGGCAAGCTCCAATTGGGTGCGGTAATAATAGGAGTGGTGGTCAACTTGTACTTGAGGAGTTCAAAAGCTGTCATGCATTGCTCATTGAACACGAACTTCGCATCCTTTTCCAAAAGTTTGCACAAAGGATTCACTACCTTCGAAAAGTCCTTGATAAATCTCTGTCGATGCCCCCTTTTTCTCGCGAATTCGGATTTATGACATTTGGGAGGACAACTCATTCCCTTTTGGGAATTCGGTTTAAGAGAAGTGAAGAGTCGCCACCTAATGATTAAAGTGCATTAGGACACTAAGAAGGGTTTTGTTTGGATAACCAGAGATTGGGTAAGGGCTTGAAATTATTCCAAGGGGAAGGTGTTAGGCACCCCTCAGAATCCACTAGTGTGGTTCCCGACCAAGCTATTGTTGTGACTTTAGGGTAAAAATAACATATAGACAAATAAGGCTTCAAATAAGAGGGGATTTTCACATAAAGGTTGCAAATAGATGGAGTGAAAAGAAACGAGAGAAAAGCTAAATTTTGAGAAAAAAATAGTTTGAGAAATTTGAAAATAAACAATAAAATAAACAAGTAAAAGAGAGGAGGGTCCTAGGTTTATAAATAACATGGATCACCCCACACAACACCCGGTAATCACTTATACACGTGGTGTTATCGTGTGGTCATCATATCCATGTCTACCCTTTCCCACCCCGTTAAGGTACTAAAGCGCAGAATAGTCTCGTTTACTTATTGCATGCTATTGCCCGCCCCAAATCTATCAATCCCGGAGGTATTTGGGATTACTAATCCTAAAGGGAGGGGACATTGGCTTATTTGTGGTTTCAAAAGGTTAAAATACTAAGTAGACAATCAAAACACATATAGCAAGTTTGGGGGAGAGCATATAAACAAATAATAAGGCTCAAACAAACTTCCTTAAACCAAAGGAAACACATAGTTTAGCATGTCTTACACGTACTGTTTAAGGTCTAAATTTAAAAGGAATTGGTGGCAGATTGAGTTATTACATAGTTTAGATAAGAAGCCTGAATCAGGCCTGCCTGTTGGTTGTAGTTAATAAAATTTGGTTCAGTTTATAAGTTTATCCTGAGGCTTGCCTAAGTGATAGATGAAACCTATAGGCATGATATCTACTAATTTCAGAAACAAAAGAAGAAGAACTGATTGCAGATTGATTTAGGTAAAAAGAAAGTTGCAAAAAAAAAAATGAGCACAGGTTCTGCCATTGGTAATGCCAGTTTTAAACTTATAAACGAATGAGGCGATTTAGATTTGAATTAGAACCCCTATAGGCATGCTTTCTATGTGTTTGCCAAATTAAAACATTGTTATAGACATAGAAGAATGCAGAAATTCTACAACATGATATTTAAGCGTTGCGTATCTGATTACAATTTTCGGTTATTAGGGCCTATAGATAAATTTGCCTAGTGAAAAACGGGTATGCAAGAATCAGAAAAGACCTATAGCATATTCTCTACGTGCGTGTGTAGAAGCTATAGACATAATATCTATATGAAAGTGCAGAATCCCTATAGTCATGGTATCTAAATGAGAATGCAGAGTTTCTTATAGATATGATAGCTAAATGAGATGCAGAAATCTTATGGTAACTACATGAAAATGCATGTCTTATAGGCATGAGTAACTTGTACATATAAAGTTCATAAGTTTTATAGGCATGGTAACTATATGAAAGTGCAGAAGTCTTATAGGCATGGTAACTATATGAAAGTGCAGAAGTCTTATAGGCATGGTAGCTAATGAGAAATACTGAAATTAGAGATTCCTATAGGCAAGTTATCTACCCTTTTCATGCATAGTTATCCCTCCCTTTTCACTAAACATTCCCAAAAGTTTATTACAAAGTTTATTACAGCCCAAAGAGAATAAAGAAAAAAAATACATCAGAAATTGAAAATTACAACCAAGGAGAGCCTGATTCA
Source organism: Nicotiana attenuata (assembly GCF_001879085.1). NCBI lineage: Eukaryota > Viridiplantae > Streptophyta > Magnoliopsida > Solanales > Solanaceae > Nicotiana > Nicotiana attenuata. Next base: position 92,721,485 of record NC_031990.1, on the reverse strand, counting down.
GACTTCCTGTCTGAAGTATGAAGTAAACCATCTCCAAAGATTAGATTTCAAAGCCTTTCTCTCATTTGGGGTGTGTTAGAGTTCCCTAAGAGCCTCATGGACTCCAGGCAGTGCTTACACCCCAAATACATTACCAAACCAGGACAATAGTGCAGTGTGGAAGGGCCAGCCCTCAGGTGTCCAAGTTCAGAGGGAGCTCAAGGTCCCAAGGCAAGGCTCACAAGAGAGGGGCAGAACTTAGAAACTAGGAGAGAGTGTAAGTGCAGGAATGGAATTCTGAAAGGGGAAAGGGAAAAGGGGAATAACTTAAAATCAGCACACATAAGGGTGTAGGGGAGTGGGAATTTGCAAGAGCATAAGGAGAGCAGGCTGATGGGCATACTCAGTAATGGGAGATGCTGGCACACCCTCCAGCCTGTTAGGAGGTTAAGGTTCAGAACTCAGTTCATGGACAACAACTCATATTGCCATGCCCTGAGTCACCACTCACAAACACATAGGGGTAATGGGGTAGGGAGCAAAGTAGAACATAGGCATTACTAAACTAAATATCAAACTCCACAGAAAACAATAAAGTAGACATGGATACAAAAGAAAACTGTAAGTAAACACATTGGGGTGATGCTGAAACTTAAATTAGAACATACCAGTTTCAAAGAAACAAGTAGGAAAGGCAGTAGTTTTGTAAAAGCCAAAGTGCAAACAGGAAGACAGAATACTGTGAGTGTGAGTTCAAGAGAGATTGTGAAATTGTGAGGTCTGAAGTGTGTCAATCGTGTGTGTTTTGTGAAAAGAGGGGTAGTGTATTTATAGTGTGGAGGTCATGAGGAAATAAGGTATGAAAATAATTGAAGACTGATTGTAAATCAATCGCATAAGACTCCCTTTAATTAAAGGATTCAAATTCAAACGGGTATAACACAATTAAGGAAAGAAATTAATCAAATACTTGTGTAAAGCATGCAATTGAGGGTAAATACATGAAGGTTATTTAAGGAAAAGGTCTCTGAAATACACGGTTGTACAATTTAAGGAAATAATATCAATTAACAGCCAAGAAATCACAAGGTCTGAGATTTGGTATGAAGGAACCAAGTCAGAAAGATGGAAATGGTTTTTAACTTAAGGAAAATCAGCAAACAATCAATTAGACCTATAAACGGAATTATGAGTCAATCACTAGTTTGAAAACCTTTTTGAAGAAGGATTCATCACATATAAATCATACAGATACATTAAACATGAAAGAAACTTGTCGAGCCATTGTAAAATCAGTGGAAACTCCAGTGTAGGAGAGTTTTAGCAAAAAGTTCAGAATTGTACAAAAGATGTCCAAACTCAGCTCAGAGACTCAAAGTCAGTCTGAAGGAGTTAAGGGTTCTAAAACAAAACCCTAGTTCACATAAAGAAACCTCGGCGGAATCCCCAAATTCTAGGGTTTCCACCTAGAATCAAATACAGGGATGAGGAGGCAAGTAGTCGAAACCAGCTCAGGGGTTTCTTTCAGAAACTCATAAGAAAACATGTAAACACAGTAGAAGCAATAGAAGAAACATGCTTAAGAAAGTTTTTCTCAGAAGAAACCTAAACAAGGATCAATAGCAGAAAAATATCGAAGAACACAGTAGAAAGGTATAGTATAGCAGGACATAGTAGAAGAAGTACCAGAACATAGTAGAAAGCACATGAGAACATAATATGGAAAACATGGTAGAAGAAACACAAGCGTGGAGCATATAGAACACAGTAAAGAACATTCAAGAACGGAGTGTAAAACTCAGTAAAAAGAACATACAAGAACATGGTAAAAGGAAAAGCACAAGAACACAGTAGAAAGCATGCGAGAACATGATATAGGAAACACAGTAAGAGAACAATACGAATAACAAAGAAGAAAAATCATAAAATACTTAAACACTTTCCAGAAAACCCTAAATCGGAAAAGAAGGGTTTTGAAAGTAATTTTCAAAAGAAAAATTAGGGAAGTCGTTTGAAGACTCAAGTAGAGCATAGATACACAACAGATCTAAAAAGAATCGGAGAAAACCTCAAAAGGTTAGGGTTTCAGAAGAACCCTAGAATGAGAAGGCTTTGAAAAGTCATTGACCTAAGTTGGAGAGGTCGGAATCAGACTCAAACAACTATAGCACGCTGGAGCAAGGCCGGAGATGGCCGGAAACCTCGAGTCGGCGAAGGTCTGAGTGAAGACCTTTGAGGTCTGGCCTTGTATCTTCAAGTATCAAGCACATAGGAGCAACAGGAGGTGATTATAAGACTCCCATGGCCGGAGAAGCCATGGTTTCCGGTGGGTTTCGAAGTTGAAGACGGTGGGAGACAATTAGGGTTCCAGGAATGTTCGAGAGAGTTTGAGAGATGAAGGGGTTCAAAGGCGGCTGATTAGGTGAAAATGATTAGGGTTAGGGTGTTTGGGAAATTAAAAAGGCAAGGGGAAATCGTGGCCGTTGATCATTTTGATCAACAGCCTGGATCAAAGGGGAGCCGAGCGGGTATAAATAGACGGGTCAGGGGGTCGGGTAATTTAGGAATTGGGCTGGTCCGGTTTGAGATTGAAATTGGGTTAATTGGGGGAGGGGGGGGGTTAATTTGGGCTAAAATTGAAATGAAATGGGGCTAACTTTTAAATAGCCACTTTTCCCTTTTTATTTTATAAAACAGTAAAACGATTTCGGAAAATAAATTAAAGGTGATAAATTAATTAATAGTATATAAATATCAGATTAAAAATACTGGAATCAAATTTGTAATTATAAACGCAATTAATTCTTAAGATAGACTAAAATTGCAATTTAGTGCAATTTAGCTTTAAAATACCAAATCAATTTAAAAAAATGCGCCAAAATTTCCTTAGCTATATATTGGTATAAATATGAGAATACAATAACTGAATCACCAAAAGGATAATTTGGGAACAATTATTGGTTTTTTGTACTGCTAAAATAGAGCAATAAATTGATTTAAAAATCTTTTAAAAAATTGGAAAAAATAATAAAACACTTGGACATGCTTATATATGCATATATATACTATTTATATAGTATTTTACATATAAAAAATATACGAAAAAAAATTGGGTACCAACATTCATCACCTGTAATAATTTCTTTCTCGGCCGAAGTGTTATTTTCATCAAATATAACATGTACTGATTCTTCCACACACAGTGTGCGTTTATTATAGACTCTAAAAGATCTACTGTTCAATGAATAACCCAGAAAAATACCTTCATCACTTCTTGGATCGAATTTTCCAAGATTGTCCTTACCATTATTGTGAATGAAACACTTACTTCCAAACAGATAAAAGTAACTAATATTGGGTCGTTTACCTTTCCACAGTTTATAAGGTGTTTTCTTCAAAATAGGCCTTATGAGACATCGGTTGAGAATGTGACATGCAGTACTTACTCCTTCTGCCTAGAAGTGATTTGGCAATGAATGTTCTAGTATCATAATTCTTGCCATGTCTTGTAGGGTCCTATTTTTCCTTTCAACAACTCCATTCTGTTGGGGTGATCTCGGTGCAGAAAAGTTGTGAGTATATCCTTGATCATTACAGAAGTCTTCAAATGCTCTGCTTCCAAATTCTCCTCCATGATCACACTCGAGTACCCAGTGAATGGTGTGATCTACACCAATAGCTCAGTTCCTATATCACTTGTTTCTCTTTGATACAATACCTCACCAGTGTTGTTCTCTCTTTCTTCTCTAACTTGTTACACAGCAAATCTAGTAGAGCTACAATGTTTGTTTGCAGTAGAACAAAGAGAGGGTATTTGGTTCGATCAAAGTATATTTTTCTAAGCCTTAAGGATATGTATAAATACTTTGTAGGAGGTCGTTTGCTGAAGAGATTTGATCCTAAGAGATTGATTCTTTTCAAGAATAAGGTTATTTGCCGTTGCTCTTCCTTGATGAGAGGGCGTTGATAGCTTTCCTTCTACAGATCTTGATGAGCGAGTTTTACTCCTCGATTGTTGGTCCTTCGGAAATTAGCAGGTTGCCGTTGCTCTTCCTCATTGATAGCTTTCCTTCTACAGGCTTTGATAATGCGGGTTTTACTCCTTGATTATTGCTACTTCTGAAAATAGCAGCTTGATTGATTTTCTTGCAAGATCTTCAATACTTCTTTTCCATTTCAATCCATCTCCGATTGATTTCCATTCCGAATCTCCAGATGGTTAATTGATTCCTTCCTTTTCATGTTTTCTTCAATCTTGGATGCTTCCTCGAGTTCCTATACCAAAAGTAGTTATATTATTTTTCATCATTAAAACTAAAACCTAACAGTACTTACACTGTAATTACACTATGACAAACAAACAGGTCGTCGTAATTACGCAACTGTGTAATTACTACCCTAATAATTACACCAATTCCAATTATAGGATGGCTTTCCAAACAGACTCTAAGTGATCAGAGGAAGTCAAGAAGCCAGACTAATTACATGTCCCTCATAATGATGTTAAATTTTCCTGAACTCCTTGGGCTTGTTAAAACTCAAAAATATCAAGAAGATACTATTGTTGAATCTCTCTCTCACACTGTGGACCATTTTAAAATTCATCTATTTCTTTAGCAATCTGCATTTGCCTTGAAAGGATCATACCAAGAATCTATTGGTAGATATTATTGATCTAGAATATACTTACTTATTTACGTCAAATAAATGCGTCTTTCAACTACTCATAATACAAAATAAGTACCAACTGGTCAACCTTAAGCTTAAATTACATAACTAAATTCTTTCTTCGTAAGAACAGAAAATAAAAAGTAGAAGCATACCTACTCAACGATTCTAGAACAGTTCAAATTGAAGTCAAATCTGAAAAGGATATTTTTTCTTCTTGTCGATATGACATTTGACCTAGCAATAGAATTTTTGTGCACGCAACTTAGGGTTACGAGATTTCTAGTTTATGGGTTCAAAAATTTAAGTATTTTAAGTTATGGGTTTTAAATTATTAAATTATAAATAATCAATAAAATATTCGAAACAAATATAAAATTTGAATCAAAGTTACTAGGTTCGCGGAACCCATAGCCAGAACACTGGCTCCTCCCTGTTACGAGTTCAGGTGTGTCTTATTCGTGTTACTCCGTCGGTTTCCTTTTGTATGATACTTTTTCTTTATTAGCTTGTTCCAACAAATATTACATATATATTAATTTAATCTCCTCATGTTCCTTTAATGACATGCCTTGAAGGCTACAAAGGTCAATAAATCTAAGAAGACAAGAAGCTGTACGTTTTCCATGTGTTGTCTCTTTTTTTGTTGAAGGCCCAATGGCTTTGATTATTTTATTGTTTAGTCAAATTTCAATTAAAGGCAATGCATCTAGCACGTGATTTTCCCTCTAAATATAGGGGCGTATTCAGAATTACAAGAATATAAGTGCACTATTATGAAAAGATGAATTTGTGGTGTTTTATATTTGGCATATTCAACTTTTAGATTTTAATCATGAATTTACTAAACTTTCAAAATTATAGGCTTAAGAGCAATTTTTTTCTTTTTGCAATTTTAGTAATTTCTATAATGCATCTATACTGTATATCGAAAATATTAGGATCAATTGGACCTATTGTCGATATGCTACATCTTCCACTGCTGCAAATTTTGATATAGACATCCCATTTAATTATACAAAATCTAACAGTAATAATAGAAGGAGAATAAGGATTTCGATGTGTCAGACTTGAAGTTTTTTTAAAGAATAAATCAAATAAAAGATAGATTAAAAAATAAAAAAGTACTTAATTAAAATGCACAAAGGGATACAAGACACCATTGGTGGACCTAATTCTAGTGAAGGAAAAAAAAACAAGATGGATGTGAGATTTGAATCTCGGGGCTCAATTCTAGAAAAAAAAGTAAAAAAACAACAAGATAGATGTGGGATTTGAAACTCCAACTCGAAAGGTGCACCTAATAATCATTACACTATAAGATTTTTTAATGTCACGACCCGGATTTCTCACCCTCGGGAGTCGTGATAGCGCCTACTAATGTGAGCTAGGCAAGCCAATCCTTTGAACTAGTTACTTCATTATCCAATTATTTCCTTTTAACAATTATAAAGCAATAACGTGTAGACAACGAAAAATTTAGAATAAGCGGAAGAAAGCAATAAAATATCTGAACATGTAACTGTTACAACCGATTAAGCCTTAACCACCCAGAACTGGTGTCACAGTGTCACAGACGATCTAAGAGTGCTAAATACAAAGTCTGAAAATAAAAAAATATACTGTCTCAGAATCAAAGAGATGAAAAAGGAAATAAGTGATGGAGGAGACGCCAGGGCCTGCGGACGCCTGCAGGTCTACCTTGGATCTCCGCGTGGACTGAAGGTAGCCACCCAATCTACGGTCCGAAGTCTACAGCACTGGGATCTGCACAAAAGAGTGCAAAGTGTAGTATCAGCACAACCGACCCCATGTGCTGGTAAGTGCCTGGCCTAACCTCGGCGAAGTAGTGACGAGGCTAGGACCAGACTATGAAATAAACCTGTGCAGTTATATAATATACAGCGGAAAGTAAAGCAGAAATAAACAAGTAAAGATGGGAGGGGAAAAGCATGCTTCGGGGAATAACATGTAAACAGAATATCAAGAGAATTATAAAGGAACCAAAATCCAACTACTAACAGGGATAAGGAAAACAAAGGCAGAATTCACTTTTGTTTCACATCTTGTTGCAGGCGTACAACCCGCTCCCATTTCATGTATCTCGTTGCAAGCGTGCAACCCGCTCCCATTTCATATATCTCGTTGCAGGCGTGCAACCCGCTCCCATTTCATATATCTCATGGCAGGCATGCCACCCGCTCCCATTTCATATGTCTTGTGGCAGGCGTACCACCCACTCCCATTTCATATATCTCGTGGCAAGCGTGCCACCTGCTCCCACTTCATATATCTCGTGGCAGGTGATTGCAGGTTTGAGCGAAAAGGTGACAAATGTCAAAGATCGGCTCAAAACGGAGTGAAACTAGCCAAGTGTCAAAGACCAAGTGAAGTGAGGGACAGGATGACCTAGCGCGGACCGCACTGATATGCCACGCGGCCACGCTAGGAGATTCAGAGAGTGGCTAATTCAAAGGTGGCCCGCGCGGCCGCGTTCCATTTATACGCGGTCCGCGCCAGTAAAGTTCAGAGACCCACAATTGCAAGACAAAATCCCACGTGGCCGCGCTACATTTTTACGCGGTCCGCGTGGATGAGATTCAAAGAGTTCAAAGAGCCTACGCGTCCGCGCTGCAATTCTGCGCGGTCCGCGGTCCCAACTTCAGAGAACAGAGTTCAAGAGTTCAAATAGCCTACGTGGCCGTGCTACCTTTTTGCGCGGTCCGCGCTGACTCCGCAAGGGCATTTTTGTCAAGAATTTCTAGCTCGGTATAAATAGATCTTTTTAATATTTTTAGAGGGGTTTTAACTTCAGAACGGGGGCTTTGCTCGTGAGACGTGATTTGTAGCCTATTTTGGCATTTTTACTCTTGGATATCATAGATTTTAATTAGTAATCAATTAATATGTTCATTTCATCTTTTATTTCTACTGTTTCTTCTCTAATTATGTCTAGCTAAACCCATTAGCTAGGATTGTGGCTCAACCCTAGTGTGGGTAGTTAATGGGTGTTGTTATCTAAGGCTAGATTGATATTGGGTGTTTGTTATTTGGGTTAATTTTAGGTTTTAATTAAGAATTGGTGGTTGCAAACACTGATTCCAGTTTGGTGGGTTTAACTCTTATTGAGAAAGAGAGTCTATGACCCCAAAATTAACGTAACAAGGATTTGGGATGGACTCATGAGAAATGGTAGTCCCAATTAACGGGTTAAACCTCGCGAGAGTAATTACCCTACTTGAACCCTAGTTGCTTGGTCTAATTGGCCTACCTAATTGGTCTCGAGAGAGTCAATTGGGAAAAATCACTCTCTCTACCGAGAGGTGTGAGAGTGAGTACAATTGAGCAACGGTTATAGCATAAGCCCCAATTATGTCAATTTACCCTTAGTGGCATCTACCCGTTAATTAGCCATCTAGGTAATGCCACGACCCTAGTGCCTTTTTCTTATATTAAGCACAACTTAGCAATATTTCCTTAGCATAATTTAGCTTTAATCCTTAGTTTGCAATAGTAGTTTTAAATATAAAACCCCCCAAAAATGTTAGAAATGGAATTAGAAGTACAAACGCAATTCTAGGCTAATCAGGCAATACAACTCCATTCCAAGCTCCCTGTGGAAATTCGACCCCGATCCACTATTCGGGTATCAGTTATTGCTACCCCACTCTTCCTACCATTGTGTAGTGTTAAGACGGTCGCGATCAACTTTTTGGCGCCGTTGCCGGGGAGCTTACGGTGTCGACTATCTGTGTAGCTAGTTTTGTGTTTTGCTTCTCTTTCCTTCTTGTTTACTAATTCTGTTTGTGTCGATCAATCAGGTACTATGGCTCTCAATGCAAACAACCCTCTTGGCAACGTGAATGCGGGGGAGGAGGTAGATGATCTTGAACCCGAGGAGGTTATACCACCTCAAGTTCCACGAAGAGGCCTTCCGGCTAACGCAAATACAACAATCCTATTCTAGACCCTCCTCCGCCACCGCCAAGAGCAGTCCCAAGAGTTCTTCCAAATCAAGGGTACTCGAGTGCCATTGTTCCTCCCCGAATCCGGGCGGGGAACTTTCAAATCACTAATGTCATGTTGACCTTGCTCGAGCAAAGGGGATATTTTACGGGCGCCTCCGACCAAAATGCATACAAGCACTTGAAGGGGTTCGTAGATACTTGTTGGGGCAGCAAACAAACAAACGTGTCAGAGGATGCGTTGAGATTGAGGCTTTTTCCATTCTCTCTTCGGGGTAAAGCGTTGGACTGGTTAGAAAGGCTTCCAAATCATTCTATTCACACATGGGATGAATTGGCAGACAAATTTATTGCCAAGTTCTTTTCTCCAAGTCATATGGCAGCTTTTCGGGATGAAATTCTAGCTTTCAAGCAAATGCCAACGGAACCATTGCACGAGATCTGGGAACGATATAGAACAATGGTGAAGGAGTGCCCTAACAACGACATGACTGAGGCGATGATCCAGCAGACTTTCTATAGGGGCATCAACACCACAAATCAGTGCATTGTGAACCAATTGGCCGGTGGGAACTTTATGAAATTTCTTACCAAGAGGCATGTGATGTACTTGATGAAATGGCCGACACCTCTTTGGCATGGCAAAGCCGAGCGAATGTACCTCAAGGTGACCCCACGGTCATCTATTTGCACAAGGAGTTGAATGACCATAGCCAAGCTATTGCCGAACTTACAACAACAATGAATCAATTGGCGAAAGCGCAATTGCAACAAGTTCAAAGCCCGCGCCAAGTCAATGCAATGGAGAATGTGTCTATGTTGAAAAGGAGGCAAATGGGGCAACAACAGTAGCAAGGTAATTGTGAGCAATTTGACAACAACAATGATGGTGGTAGTTATTCGAACGAGTGTTATGATGATCAAAGTGAGGAATGCCAATATGTCAATAACTACCAAGGAAATAGAGGAAATCAAGGGAATCAACAATGGCGCCCCCAAGGCAATTGGGGCAATCAACAAGGAGGCGGCAATTGGAATAACAATAATCAACAACAAGGTGGTAACAATTGGAACAATAACAATCAGAACAACAATTGGGGTAATCAAGGTAACAACCAAGGCAATTGGAACGGGAACAACAACAATTGGAGCAACAACAATAGCAATCAAGGAGGGTGGAATACTGGTGGTAGGGGGCCAGGCTTTCAAAGGCCCCCCATGTTCCAACAACCAAACAATCCACCTCTCTTTCAGTCGCAAGGGCCTAGTTCTTCCGGGAGTGATCTGGGATGGATAGAGATGATGTTCGAGCAGATGATGAAAAAGAACCATGATTCTGACGCACAAATTGGCTTCACATAACACATCCATCAGGAACCTAGAGGTGCAAATAGGACAAATTTCTCAAGCTTTAAATACCCGACCTAAAGGTGCGCTACCAAGTGACACGGTAGTGAACCCAAAGGGGGGTAACAATCATGTGATGGCAGTTACAACTAGGAGTGGAAGAGGCGGTGATGTGCATGCCTAGGATGAGAATCGGGTTGTGAATGATGAAGTTGAGTCGCATGATGATGATATGCCTTTGAATGTTGACAATGTGGTTGAACCAATAGTAACAAATGAGGTGCGGATTGATATTGATGATGAAGCCGGGGTAGAGACTCAAGATGCTGTGAACCCGTCTAGGGAACACATTATTGATATACCCGAGCCGGCGGTGCCCAAGGCCAAGGCACCCTTTCCTAGACCCCCTCCACCATATCCTCAGCGGTTAGCAAAGCAAAAGAATGACAAACAGTTCAAGAAATTCATAGACATGATGAAGAGCCTCGCAATCAATGTTCCTTTAGAGGAAGCACTTGAACCTTTTCTTGTCCTCAAGCAAACAAAATAAGACCCACCCTAAAAAGAGCAATCCGAGAATTTCCAGCTATCCTAAAGTAACCTCAACAAGCATCAATTGGGACTAACAATTGCCCTCAATACGAATGCATCATTAACACTTTTTAAGCTTTTGAAAACTATGGATCAAGTGTGCCACAAGATCATCAAGCGTTGACACATTTGATCAAACAGCTTTTCTCAAATACCTTGGTCATTGTGGAACCCAAACTCAAACATCCTCAACTCTCCCTAAGCGAACCTCACTTTTTAGAGTATTAACACACAAACCGAGGTTGATGGGATTTTCACTCAATTCTCTCAAAAAGAAGGTCACAAGTCCGGCTCTAGGTACCATATGCTTGCCCCTTATGTAAGTATCCACTAATGTAGGTTCCCTTCAACTCAAGATCATATAGGGCTTTTGTGGAGTCATTGTGAAGGCTTTTGGGTAAGGGTAGGATATGTTTTTGTTCAAGTGGGTTCAATCTTCCCTTAAGCACTTCTTTTGTTTCATTTTGGTACACTTTCTTGACTCATTAGAGCATTCACTTCTCTTTCAACGGGTTAGAGAGACACACCGTCGCTCTTTCTTATGCAATTCAACAAATTTCTCCTTTTTCTACTTTTTCCACTTCCTTTTTTCACTTTTGTTTTCTTTGAATCCCCTTTTTGTTCTTATTCACATTGATCTTTCTTTTTGTCCTTTCTTTTCTTTCTTTTTCATTGCCTTCCTTTTTCTTTTTGCTTTTGTACCTTGTACCACATTGTTTCCTTTCTTGTCTCTCCCTCCAAACTTAGACATTTGTCATTCACTCAAGGGAAGATTTGGGTGCCAAGAGAGGGTAAAATGGGTATAAGCTTGTAACATTGGCTCATGAAAGAAGAAGGTTTAAGGCTCAAAAGGGTTAACTAGGAATCATTTGATTGGTAGGATATGGAATTGTTCAACCTAGCATTTGGATCAAGGAGAGCCTATAATCACTTCTCAAGTCAAATTTCACCTAGGATTTCGCCTCAACAAATATTCGGGGCAAGTTCTAGACCATCGGCTCGGGACTTGGACTCACAATTCGAATTCTCACCACACACCCTCAAGGATTGCTAAAGACATCGAGTCGAGGGCCCACAACGACCTTAGTTACGATTCAAGCGCACAATGGTCCAACACGACCACATGATGATTGTTTGGTCAACACAAGAGTCTCAAGGCCACGACTTTCACCATCCTAAACACAACATTATGTCTTTGACCATGGGATCAATGGTAAATATGTTAGGCCCAAGTGAAGCTTTGCCTGAGGTACCCTTAACTACGAAATATCGAAATCAAAAGAAGAAAAATCAAAAACGGACTCAAACCCTTAAGAAGGTTGTCACGCCATCTATCATTGGGAAGAGCCACCCGGTTTGCACAACACTCTACCCTTGGAAAGAACTGTGGCATTAAGAAAACCAAGGGCTTATTGAAAACGCCCAAAACCAAACAAAAGGCTACGAGCCAATCTACGAAGCTAAAACAAAATTCTTTTAACGAAATAGAAAATCGAATGAATATGTACAATAGTAGAAAAACCGAATGAATATGTACAATAGGGGAGTAGAATATACAACGGGGATGAATATATATACATAAAGTAGAAAAGTAGCCAAAATTATATACAGACCAACTATCAGATCTAAGAACATAAACTGAGTATCAACTATATATACAGTCATCCAAATGTCAAATATAACAGTAGGGCGCACCCCCACAAAAAAAAAAGCTGGCATTGTCCCCAATGCCAACTATCAAAATAAGCACAAAATCAGATAAAGGATATAGAGGGCTCCCTAGGCCTGGTCTGTCTGCATCGGATCCTCAGTGGTCCCCTAGTCCTCTGTATGGGCGGGAACCTTAGACTGGCTCCCGGCCTGCTGCTACTCTGCTGCTGGGATAGGGTCCTGCTGCTGGACCGGCGGGACATCTGGTACATAACCGGAGGGAGTCACCTGAATCTCAGCTAACTCAATCACTGCTCCCTCAGTGCTGGGCAGCTTCCTCTTCTTCCTTGGAGGCCTGGATGCCTGCTCCTGCTGTGGCTCAGGTACTGATGCTGCTGCTGGAGGGGCTGACTCCCCAAATAACAAGTCTAACGGCAGCTGATCCACCATTAGCTTGTCCACATCTGCTCGAAGTACCTTTACCGACTCCTTTGATGCCTTGGACTTCCTCATCCTCTTGTGCTCCCGGGCTAGCTTCTCCAAAGCTATGTTATGAGCACCAACTGCCTTAGTCAAGGCACTCTAAGTCTCAATAATCTTCTCCTGGTTGGCCAGGAGTGTCTTCAATGTTTCCTCAATAGACTGAGGAATCTGGACGGTGACTGGTATAGAATGGGCCCCAACTGCAGTGGCCAATGTGGACAACATGGATGTCGCAGCTGAAATCCAGTTGTTCAGACTGGCTAGAGACTGGCTGAGCTGGTGGGCAGTGAACCGATGAGTCTTTGACGCAGGGACTGCCGGGTCAGCTGAAGTAGAAGGACCTGGGGGCAAAGGCTCACTGGCGGAAGTGATAGGAATGGAGGACGGTCCAGCAGAAGGCTCTAGCGCAACTGGCTCCACAGACTGGCCAGTCGGGGTAGAGGTGGGTGGCTGGTACTTCTTGGATTTGGGGTTGTCTGAACCCAACTGGCTATACCATGAATAGGGGGCCACCGGCTTTGTCTTGACATCAAAACGTTTTTTCTTGACCTCCAAATCCCTGAAGTACATGGACAAGGTGTTAGGGAAAGGGTAGTTTGTGTTGGTCTCCTGTCCGACAGCGGAGATCACTCTCGAGATGATGTTACCCACATTGAGAGGAAGCCCGGCCATGATGGATGCCACAAGAACAGCCCGGGCAAGAGGAACTGTGTGATCATGGGTGGACG
>NC_031990.1:92704401-92705156 GCF_001879085.1 Nicotiana attenuata | reverse complement strand
TACCACAAGAGCTCACGAACGGACCCATGAAATCGATGCCCCAAACATCAAAAATATCCAACTCGAGAATTGTAATGAGGGACATCTCATCCTTCTTGGAAATACCGCCGGCTCTTTGACATGCGTCACATCTCTTCACCAAGTCACTAGCATACTTGAACAATGTCGGCCAATAGAATCCACAACTCAAAACTTTTGAGGCCGTCCTCACCCCCCCCCCCCCAATGATGGCCACCATAGGGAGAAGAGTGACAAGCCTCTAATATGCTCATTTGTTCACTTTTCGGTACACATCTTCTTATCGCCCCATCCGTGCAAATTTTAAACAGATACGGATCATCCCAATAGAAATCCAAGCTATCCCGCTTGAGTTTCTTCCTTTGGTTGGAAGAGAGCTCACGCGGGACATTACCAGTCACAATAAAGTTGGCGATGTCCGCGAACCATGGCATATCACACATAGAAACGGAAAGATGCTGCTCGTCGGTGAACCTATCATTAATCTCAATACCATCACATGGTCTCCCCTCTTCCTCTAACCGGGAAAAATGGTCCGCAACTTGATTCTCGCTTCCCTTTCTATCCACAATCTCTAAGTTAAATTCCTGAAGGAGTAGCACCCACCTCATCAGTCTTGCTTTCGAATCCTTCTTAGTCATCAAATACCGGAGGGCTGCATGGTCCGTGTGTATGATCACCTTTTGCCCCCATAAGACTAAGGTCGAAATTTCTCCATCGCGTAACACAATAGCCAA
>NC_031990.1:92700556-92704107 GCF_001879085.1 Nicotiana attenuata | reverse complement strand
TTGAAACGGAAAGAAGCTGCTCGTCAGGGAACCTATCATTAATTTCAATACCATCACTTGGTCTCCCATCTTCCTCTAATCGGGACAAATGGTCTGCAACTTGATTCTCGCTTCCCTTTCTATCCACAATCTCTAAATCAAATTCCTGAAGGAGTAGCACCCATCTCATCAATCTTGCTTTCGAATCCTTCTTAGTCATCAAATACCGGAAGGCTGCATGGTCCGTGTGTATGATCACCTTTGCTCCCATAAGGTAAGGTCGAAATTTCTCCATCGCGAACACAATAGCCAATAGCTAATTTTCTGTCACTGTGTAGTTTCTCTGGGCCTCATTCATAGTCTTGCTAGCATAATACACAGGATGGAACATTTTGTTGATCCTTTGGCCTAGCACCGCCCCAACCGCTACATCACTCGCATCGCACATAAGTTCAAAAGGCAAATCCCAATTAGGTGCGGTGATTATAGGAGTTGTTGTCAACTTGTGTTTCAATAGCTCAAAAGACTCCATGCACTTCTCATCAAAAATAAACTTGACATCCTTCTCTAACAACTTGCAAAGCGGGTTCACAATTTTTGAAAAATCTTTAATGAATCGCCGGTAGAACCCGGCATGACCAAGAAAACTCCTCACCCCTTTGACAGAAGTAGGGGGAGGGAGCCTTGAGATAACCTCTATTTTTGCCTTGTCAACTTCAATTCCTCGCCTTGAGATTTTGTGACCCAATACAATTCCCTCTTGCACCATAAAGTGACATTTCTCCCAGTTGAGCACAAGGTTGGTTTCTTCACATCTTGCCAAAACCCTATCCAAGTTCACCAAACATTCTTCAAATGAATCTCCCACCACGCTGAAGTCGTCCATGAATACCTCCAAGATATCCTCCACCATGTCGGTGAAAATTGCCATCATACATCTTTGGAAGGTCGCTGGGGCATTACATAGTCCGAATGGCATCCTCGAGAAAGCGAACGTGCCATAAGGACATGTAAAGGTTGTCTTCTCCTGATCCTCTGGGGCAATGAGAATTTGATTATACCCTGAGTAGCCATCTAGAAAACAACAAAAGGCCCGGCCCGCAAGACGATCAAGCATTTGGTCCAAGAATGGTAGTGGGAAATGATCTTTTCTTGTCACCTTGTTCAGCTTTCTATAGTCCATACACACTCTCCAACCCGTAACTGTCCGAGTAGGAATCAACTCATTGTTGGCATTGTTCACTACCGTCATTCCACCCTTCTTTGGCACACATTGGACCGGAGAGGTCCATGAACTGTCCGAGATCGGGTAAACCACATCGGCATCAAGCCACTTGATAACCTCTTTCTTTAATACTTCTTACATCACCTTGTTGAGTCTCCTTTGATGTTCAAGAGATGGCCGTGCATCCTCCTCCAAGATGATCTTATGCATGCAAAATGCGGGGCTTATTCCCCTGATGTCCGCCAAAGTCCATCCTATTGCCCTTTTTCGCTTTTGAAGCACCTCCACAATGGCCTCAACTTGCAAGTTAGTAAGGCAAGAAGAAAGAATAACTGGAAGATTAGAATTAGAGCCCAAGAATTCATACCTGAGGTGTGGAGGAAGTGGTTTCAACTCCAACACCGGTGGCTCCTCAATTGATGGCTTGGTTGGCGGAGTTTTGCGATTTTCAAGATCCAAAGATAGTTTCCTAGGCTCATATGAATATGAACCCATTCCATGCAATGCATTCACGCACTCCACTCTACCGGCATCATCATTGGCATCCATGTTAAGAAGCACGGCTTCAAGAGGATCTTCAACATTAATCAAAGCACTTGTGTCATCCACTATCACCGCCGTGACAATGTCCACAAATGAACACACCTCCGTACTATTGGGTTGCCTCATTGACTTGCACACATGAAATACCACCTTCTCATCACCCACACGGAATGTTAACTCCCCTGCTTCCACATCAACCAATGCCTTCCCCGTAGCTAGGAAAGGTCTTCCAAGAATAATAGGCACTTCGAAATCCACTTCGCAATCCAATATGACAAAGTCGGCCGGCAATATAAATTTGTCCACCCGGACAAGCACATCGTCGATTATACCTAAAGGCCTCTTCATCGACCGGTCCGCCATTTGAAGTCTCATTGAGGTTGCCCTAGGTTGCCCAATTCCCAAAGTCTTGAAGACTCAGTACGGCATCAGATTAATGCTAGCCCCCAAGTCACATAAGGCCTTAGCAAAGTCCGCACTTCCGATAGTGCAAGGAATAGTGAAAGCTCCAGGGTCTTCTAGTTTCGGGGCCATAGAATGCACAATCGCACTAACTTGGTGCGTCATCTTTATTGTTTCACACTCCATAGAACGCTTCTTGGTGACTAAATCCTTCATAAATTTTGCGTACCCAGGCATTTGTTCAAGTGCCTCCACTAAAGGAACATTGATTGTGAGGCTCTTCATCATGTCTATGAATTTCTTGAACTGATTGTCGTTCTTTTGCTTTGCTAACCGCTGAGGATATGGTGGAGGTGGTCTAGGCAAGGGTGCCTTGGCCTTGGGCACCGTCGGCTCGGGTATATCAACAATGTGTTCCCTAGACGGGTTCACGGTATCTTGAGTCTCTACCCCGGCCTCATCATCAATATCAATCCGCACATCATTTGTCACTATTGGTTCAACCACATTGTCAACATTCAAAGGTGCATCATCATCATGCAACTCAATTTCGTCATTCACAACTTGATTCTCAACCGAGGCATGCACATCACCGCCTCTTCCACTCCTAGTTGTAACCGCCATCACATGATTGTTACCCCCCTTCGGGTTCACTACCGTATCACTTGGTAGCGCACCTTTTGGTCGGGTATTTAAGGCTTGAGAGATTTGCCCTATTTGCACCTCTAGGTTCCGGATAGATGTGTTATGTGAAGCCAATTGTGCGTCTGAATCTTGGTTCTTTTTCATCATCTGCTCGAACATCATTTCTATCCGTCCCATATCACTTCCAGAAGAACTAGGCCCTTGTGACTGAAAGGGGGGTGGATTGTTTGGTTGTTGGAACATGGGGGGCCTTTGAAAGCCTTGCCCCCTACCACCATTATTCCACCCTCCTTGATTGCTATTGTTGTTGTTCCAATTGTTGTTGTTCCCGTTCCAATTGCCTTGGTTATTACCTTGATTACCCCAATTGTTGTTCTGATTGTTATTGTTCCAATTGTTACCACCTTGTTGTTGATTATTATTACTCCAATTGCCGCCTACTTGTTGATTGCCCCAATTGCCTTGGGGGCGCCATTGTTGATTCCCTTGATTTCCTCTATTTCCTTGGTAGTTATTGACATATTGGCATTCCTCACTTTGATCATCAAAACACTCGTTCGAATAACCACCACCATCATTGTTGTTGTCAAACTGCTCACCATTACCTTGAGGTTGTTGTTGCCCTCTTTGCCTCCTTTTTAGCATAGAAACATTCTCCATTGCATTGACTTGGCGCGGGTTTTGTACTTGTTGCAATTACGCCTTCGCCAACTGATTCATTGTTGTTGTAAGTTCGGCAATAGCTTGGCCATGGTCA
>NC_031990.1:92654282-92699501 GCF_001879085.1 Nicotiana attenuata | reverse complement strand
TTTACCCAATAGTGGTATCGGGGTCGAATTTCCACAGGGAGCTAGAAGGAGTTGGATGTTTGCTTAGCCTAGAATTGCGTGTTTGCTTCTAATTGATCTTCTATCATTTTTGGGTTTTTGTGATTATCAACTACAATTTAACAACTACTAATTATAACTAAATTATGCTAAGATAGTAACTCTAGGTTGTATGCAAGATAGAGAAAGACACTAGGGTCGTGGCATTTACCTAGGTGGTCAACTAACAGGTCGAGATTCCTAATACGAGAATGATGATTATGGGGCTTATGATATAACCGTTGCACGATAGAATTCACTCTCACACCTCTCGGTAGAAAGAGTGATTTTGCCCAATTGACTCTCTTGAGACCAATTGGGTAGGCTAACAAACCAAGCAACTTAGGGTTCAAGTTGGGTAATCACTCTCTCGAGGTCTTACCCGTTAATTGGGACTACCATTCTCATGGGTCCATCCCAATTCCTTGTTGGGTTAACTTTGGAGTCATAGACACTCTTTCTCAAGAAGAGTCAAGACTCACTAAGCTAGACTTAGTGTTTGCAACCACCAAATCCTAGTTAAAACATAAAATCAACCCAAATATCAAACACCCAACATCATTCAAGCACTAAACAATCACACCCATTAATTACCCACACTAGGGTTGAGCCACAACCCTAGCTAATGGGTTTAGCTAGACATAATAGCAACAGAAATTAAAGAAGTAGATAAAATCAACATAATAATTAACTAGGAAGTTAATCTACACGAATTCACGTTAAAACAAGGTTAAAATGCCCAAAATAGGCTAAAACTTGAATCTCACGAGTGCTGCTACTATCTGATGTCTAAAACTTCACCTAGAAATAATAAAATATTCTATTTATACTATGCCAGAAAAATCGGACAAAAATACCCCTGCGGGGCTGGCGCGGACCGCGCATAAATGCAGCGCGGCCGCGTAGGGGTCTTCTATCATTCACTTCTGGAACTGGGGACGCGGACCACACAAAGAAGTAGCGCGGCCGCACAGGCTAATGTGCGCGGACCGCACAACATTGAAGCGCGACTGCATAGACACCAGCGCTGACCGCGTAGAAATGAGCGCTGACCGCGCTTGGAGACTCCTGAAATGGGTGCTCTCTGAATCTCCTAGCGCGGCCGCGCAACAAATCAGTGCGGTCCGCGCTAGGTCCTCCTGTCCCTACTTCAATGATTTTTGATACTTGAGCAGGTTTCACTCCGTTTCGAGCTGGTTCTTGACTTTCTCATCTTGTTGCTCAAACCTGCAATCAAGCGCACTTTGTAAGCATTCTGAGTCTATTTCATGACAATTCATACATAAGGCATAGGCAAGTATGGGCATAAAACGTGTTAAAATCACAGTTATCAGTCTTGTACTTACTATTACAAGTTCAAAAGTTAAGGACATGTAGTCGTGAAGTCCTGAAGTTAAGTTCAAAAGTTAAGGACATGTAGTCCTGAAGTCCTGAACTTAGAGTTCCAAGTTCAAAAGTTAAGGACATGTAGTCCTGAAGTTAAGTTCAAAAGTTAAGGACATGAGCAGAAGGGTATTTTTGTCCGGGAAGTTAAAGTTTATTAAACCAGTGGCTAAAGACTAAAGATATTTTAAACATTGGCTTAAAAGTAAATGCATGTGTTATTAGTGGCTAACCGTGCATGTCCCCCTTTAATTAATCTAAACTCCTGATACAGTTATCGAGAATATAAAGAAACCGAATGAAGTTTAAAAGTCCGAAAGTGAACAAGGAACCATTCGAAGTTGAAAAAGGGTGATTTGTTTTTATTTTTTACTTGGGAATTGAAGTAAAAAGTTAAGGACATGTAGTCTTGAAGTCCTGAACTTAGAGTTCCAAGTTCAAAAGTTAAGGACATGTAGTCCGAAGTCCTGAAGTTAAGTTCTAAAGTTAAGGACATGAGCAGAAGGGTATTTTCGTCCAGGCATTTAAAGTTTATTAAAGCAGTGGCTAAAGACTAAAGACATTTTAAACAGTGGCTTAAAAGTAAATACATGTGTTATTAGTGGCTAACCGTGCACTTTCCCCTTAACCCCTCCCCATGATCTTCCCCCATGATCTCAATTGTTAATGTCATGTTTAAGACAATCCTTTTGTAACCTTCTATGTTGTAGTATAAATAGAAGCATGAAATATGATATGGGACACAGTTGAACACTTGATGAAATAAGAAAGTTATCTCTTCTTCTGTTGGCCCAAGTACAGGTGAAGTTTTGAAGACTGACAAAAGAACTCAGACATGGACCGGGTCCATCTTGTGAAGCACAGTCATGATCAACCCAAACATGTGAGATGCACGTGAAGGAGATAAATCTAACTTATCAGAAGTAATATCTCCTGATCTAATCGAAAAGGTTGCATATTGGATAAGGAGAGAAAGACTCCTTACATGAAGAGAACACAGTTTATGAAGAGGATAATGTTAGAGTATGAGATCAACTAGAACTCTTCTACGATAGAAGAGTAGCATCTGTATCCAGTCAATCTCTAATTACTAACCTATTAAATATCAGATCTCTAATTACTAACCTATTAAATATCAGTGTACTCTTTTAAAGCTAATGCAGTGCAGAAGTTAAACTTAAATTGAGAGCAAATGAGCAAGGCGCTTTTGCAAGCAATTTATGTGTGATTCAAGCGTGCAATCCTGAAGCTACTTGAACAAGATAGAAAAACCAGTTCCAAGTGTCTATCTTTTATTCTAGTTCAATTGTAGTAGGTGATTTTACATTGTACCTTTCAGCTTTTATAGAAGTAATTGTATTAGGTACCTTGAGTGTTCAAGTTAGAGTTAACTTGAAGTTGTCGCAATAGTTGAGGCTGTGTGCCACAACGGAATTAGAGTTAATCCTTAGGTTTACAAAGAGTTTTGTAAATGCTGTTTTGGCTCAGTGATTTTAGTGGAAGTTTTGGAAAATCCTACTGAGTAGTAGGTCGTGGTTTTTTCGCCTTTTGAACAAGGTGTTTTCCACGTAAAAATCTTTGTGTTCTTTATTTTCTTCACTTATTATTCCGCAAACAGTAGTAGTTGGAACACATAGAAGAACCAGGTCCTTCAATAGTTTAGTTAAGCGAAAATTGGGTACCATACAAATCACCCCCGTCTTGTGTGGTATTGAAGAATAAAACATCAATTGGTATCACTCGGCTTATCCTTGAAGAGGCTAACACCTTAGGAAAATATCAAGATGAGTGCACCACCTGGAAACTGGGAAGGGTAATCCACTGCTAGCCCCCCACTCTTTAATGGTCAGTACTATTTTTGGTGGAAGAAAAGGATGAGATATCACATCATAGGAGAGGACTATGAACTCTAGGACATAGTCACTGATGGTCCCCTGGCTATTACAAAGAAGAATGCTGAAGAAGTGGACGTGCTAAAGACAAGAGCTGACTGCACTGCTGAAGATTTGAAGAAATGGGAAAAGAATGCCAAGGCCAAGAAATGACTTGTGTGTGACTAGGTCCAGACGAGTACAACAGGATTCAAAGATGCACCATTGCTAAGGAGATATGGGACACTTTACAAGTGGCTCATGAAGGAACTCCTCAAGTAAAGAGATCAAGAGGAACACTACTATATTCTCAATATGAGAATTTCACTATAAAGGAAGGAGAAGCTATCCGGGAGATGTACACAAGGTTCACAACACTAACAAATGAACTTAAATCTCTTGGGAGAATTATCCTTGAAGAAGACAAGGTTGAGAAAATCTTGACAAGGGTCTTACCAGTAACTTGGGAAAGCAAAATCACTGTTATTCAGGAATCAAAGAACATTTTTACTCTCAAGTTGGATGAACTGATTGGAAATCTCACTGCCTATGAACTGAGAAGGCAAGCCAAGAAAACGGATGCACGCAAGAAGGAAAGGAGTCTGGCTCCCAGAATAGCTGAAGGTGAAGATCTAGAGGATGATGAAGTGGCTTTGATCACAAGGGATTTCAAAAAGTACCGATGAGAGGAAAGGGTTCTTCAAGAGGTACAACCTTCAACAAACCAAGAGCTCCTGAGAAACAGACCAACGAGGGTTGCTACAAATGTGGCAAGACTGATCACATGATCAAGAACTATCCCTAGTGGGAAATTGAATGGAAGAAGGAAAGGGCTGAACGAAGGAACATGTTCGACCCCAAAGGAACAAAGGATCAACAAAGGCTATGGTTGCTGCTTGGGGAGAGACATCAGATGAAGATTCAGAAGATGAAGCTGGAGATGAACAAGCACTTGTGGCCATCGGAGAATCAGATGAAGAACAAGAGGTAAGTGTGACTCATCTCAAAGACAAGATTAAACTTCTCTCTAAAGAAAGTTGATATGAACTATTGCTAGACTTCATCGATGAGTCTGAGATAAATAACAATGAGAAGGAACAACTGTCTAGGGAGTGTGTGATCTTAAAAGCCAAGTGCAAAAACCTAGAATCTAGGGCTAATGAGAGTGATAGTAAAAATGCTGAGTTGAAGAACCAGGTTCTTGAACTTGACACCGGTGTCCTAGAACTTTGGTCTGAAAATTTAAAACTGAAATTAGGAACAGGTAAGAAGAAAGCTGATCACATACATCTCACCTTAGAAAAAAATCTAGGAAAGATGAAGGATGAGTTGTACGAGAAAGATGAGCAGATAAGAGACTTAAAAGAAGACCTAAGGAAGGTAAAACATGAACTAGACAGAACTTGCAAATGGAATAAGGCTTCTGATGCACTATCCTAGTTACAAGAACACCACAGTAGCAACAAGAGAGGACTTGACTATGGGACCCAAGCACCTAAGTGGGACACCAAAAGCAAGTACATCACTCTTCCTGAAAACAAAATTTGCACACACTGTGGCAAGACTTGTCATTACAAAAATGAATGTAATGCAAAAGAAAATGCCAGTCAAAAGAACAAAACCTTTGTTCAAGAGAAAAATAGGCTGCTTGGGTGGGCCAAAAGGAATTTAATTTACCCCTTTGTCTATAGAAAGGGACCCAAACTAGTTTGGGTTCCAAAGACTAACACCTGATTTCTTTTTGCAGGTCCAAGTGAAGGGAAGTAGCCAAATGTGGTACATGGATAGTGGCTGCTCAAAACATATGGCTGGAAGCAAGAACCAGTTCCTTTCACTTGAGGACTTAAAAGGAGGTAATGTCTCCTTTGGAAATGGAAAGAAAGGTGAGATTATCGGGGTTGGAAAGGTAGGTAAGACAGACTCACATTCCATTGAGAATGTCTACTTGATAAATGGCTTGAAATATAGCCTAATCAGTGTATCACAACTTTGTGACAGAGATAACCTTGTAGCATTTACCTCTACCAAATGCTTTGTGATTAATCTTACCACTGACAAGATTGTTTTGTAGGGAAAAAAAGTTAACAATATTTATATTGTACATTTGTCCACTCTTTCGGAAAATGAACTCACTTGCTCTAGTGTGTTAGATAATGATCCCCTCCTGTGGCACAAAAGACTTGGTCATGCAAGTCTGAATCAACTCAACATATTATTCTCCAAGGACCTGGTGATAGGGTTACCTAACATCAAGTTCAAGGAAGACAAAGTTTGTGAGGCCTGTGCAAGGGGGAGGCAGGTAAGATCATCCTTTAAAAGCAAGAAAATTAGCACAACCAGGACGATGGAACTGGTTCATATGGATCTCTGTGGTCCAATGAGAAAATTGAGCAGAGGTGGTAAGAAATATGTAATGGTACTTGTTGATGATTATTCTAGGTTTACCTGGGTACTGTTTTTAATATCTAAGGATGAAGCATTTGACATGATTACTGCCTTTGTTAGAAAAACTCAGAAACAACTAGGTAATCAACTTGCATCAATTAGGTCTGATCATGGAACTGAATTTGAAAATGCTAAGTTTGCTGAATTTTGTGATGAGCATAGTATAGATCATAATTTTTCTGCCCCTAGGACTCCTCAACAAAATGGAGTAGTTGAAAGAAAGAATAGGACTCTTGAAGATATGGCTAGGACTATGCTTCTTTCTAGTAAACTACCCCATAGCTTCTGGGCAGAGGCTGTAAATACTGCATGTTATATCATTAATAGATGCATGACTAGACCTCTCGTAGAGAAGACTATCTATGAGTTACTTAAAGGGAGAAAACCAAATCCCATCTTAGGGCATTTGGATGCAAGTGCTTTGTGCATAATAATGGAAAGGACTCCCTAGGTAAGTTTGATCCCAGAAGTGATGAGAGAGTATTCTTGGGATATTCTTCACATAGCAAAGCTTATAAAGTGTTCAATAAAAGAACTTTGTGTGTAGAAGAAAGTGTACATGTAGTTTTTGATGAAACTAACATTATTTCTGAGAGACAGGAACATGAAGATGAAGCTATTGGGCTGGTAAAAGATTTGAGTGAAGTCTCAACTCAAGCTAAAGTTGCACCAAAAGAAGGAACAGGTGATGGAACAGGTTCTTCCATCTAGGGCAACCTGAGAGGGGGAACTGAACAAAGAGGAACTGAAATCAATCTCCTAAAGGAACCTGTTCATGACCCTGTTCCTCAGCAACAAAACATGGGAGAAACATCAAGCATAAATCAGTTGGTTGTGAAACCTCACAAGTATCAAAGTTCTCATCCCATTGAGAACATAATCACTGATCCAACCTCTAGAGTTAAAACTAGATCACAATTAAAGAGTCTGTGTGCTTTTGGTGCTTTCCTATCTCTTATTGAACCTAAAAATATTGTTGAGATTTTGCAGGATGCGGATTGGGTAAATGCAATGCAAGATGAACTCAATCAGTTTGAGAGAAGTCAAGTTTGGTATCTAGTTCCAAAACCCAAGGACAAATCAGTAATTGGCACTAAATGGGTCTTCAGAAACAAGCTTGATAAAGATGGAACAGTTACAAGAATTAAGGCAAGACTGGTGATCCAAGGTTATAGCTAAGAGGAGGGTATAGATTATGATGAGACCTTTGCTCCAGTTGCAAGATTGAAGGCAATAAGACTCCTCATAGCCTTTGTTGCACACATGGAATTCACTCTTCATCAGATGGATGTCAAAAGTGCCTTCCTGAATGGCTATCTAAAAGAAGATGTGTTTGTTAAACAACCTCCAGGGTTTGAGAGCAAGGAGTGTCCAGAACATGTGTACAAATTAGACAAGGCTCTCTATGGACTCAAGCAGGCTCCTAGAGCATGTTATGAAAGACTGTCCAAATTCCTGCTTGAACATGGCTACAAAAGAGGTAAAATTGACAGTACTCTATTTCTGAGGAAAAAAGGTAAGGATCTTCTTGTGGTACAAATATATGTTGATGACATAATTTTTGGGGCAACCACTAACAAACTAAGTAAGGATTTTGCCAAATTAATGGAAAGTGAGTTTGAAATGAGAATGATGGATGAACTTAACTTTTTCTTAGGCTTACAGATCAAACAAAACCCAAACGGAACCATGATCCATCAGCAGAAATATGCAAAAGAGTTGATTAAAAAGTTTAGAATGGATGAATCAAAGGAAATAGACACTCCCATTGCAACAGCTACTAAATTAGACATTGATGAACCTGGTTCATCTGTTGATCAGAAGTTGTATAGGGTATGATTGGTTCACTTTTGTATCTCACTGGTAGCAGACCTGACATAGTTTTTAGTGTAGGGCTTTGTGCTCATTTTCAGGCAAATCCTAAGGAATCTCACTTGACTGTTGTCAAGAGGATACTGAGATATTTTAAAGGCACTACTGATCTGTGTCTTTGGTACCCTAAAGGTAGTAATTTCAACCTAGTAGGGTATGCTGATGCTGACTATGCAGGTTTCCTTGTGGATAGGAAGAACACCTCAGGTATGGCTTATTTTCTTGGTTCATGTCTTGTATCATGGGCCACTAAAAAGCAGAATTCAGTGGCCTTATCCACTACTAAGGCTGAATATGTTGCTCCTGCCTCTTATTGTGCTCAATTGCTGTGGATCAAACAGCAACTGATAGATTTTGGCATTGAAGTTGGTTGCATTCCTATCTTCTGTGATAACACTAGTGCTATAAGTATGACGAAGAACCCTGTTCATCATAAGAGGACTAAGCACATAGATGTTAGATGATCACAGCCAACTCGACACTACACCAAGGTAGGAAGAGCGGGTCGCAATAGCTTTTACCCGAATAGTGGTCGGGATCGATTTCCACATGGAGCTAGTAGTGGAGTTGGATTTTCTGTCTAGTCTAGATATGTGTTTGTGCTCCTAATGTCACTTCAAACATTTTGGTTTTTGATTTTTATAACTACTATTATGCTACTAGAATATTGCTAAGTTGTATCTAATGGGAAGAAGGGCACTAGGGTCGTGGCATTACCTAGGTGGCTAATTGACGGGTAGATGCTACTAAGGATAGATTGACCTATTTGGGGCTTATGCTATAACCGTTGCACAATTATACCCACTCTCACACCTCTCGGTAGAGAGAGTGATTTTGCCCAATTGACTCTCTCGAGACCAATTGGCTAGGCCAATTAGATCAAGCAACTAGGGTTCAAGTAGGGTGATTACTCTCTCGAGATTTAACCCGTTAATTGGGACTATCATTTCTCATGAGTCCATCCCAATTCCTTGTTGGGTCAATTTTGGGGTCATAGACTCTCTTTCTCAAGAAGAGTCAAACCCACAAAGCTTGAATCAGTGTTTGCAACCACCAATTCTTAAATAAAAACATAAAATCAACCCAAATAGCAAACACCCATAATCAATCTAACCCTAGATGGCAACACCCATCAATTACCCACACTAGGGTTGAGACACAACCCTAGCTAATGGGTTTAGCTACTCATTCTAGATACAGAAATTGAAGAAATAGATGAAGAATAAGCATATTAATTAATTACTAAGAAGAAACTACAATAATCTATCGTTAATGAAGAGCAAAAGTGCTGAAAATGGCTACAAAAGTGTGCCTCACGAGCGCAGCTGTCTGGAATATAAAACTTCACCTAAAAATGGTAAAATGTCCTATTTATACTAGGTTGGAAAAACTGGACAAAAATACCCCTGCGGGGTCAGTGCGGGCCGCGCAAAATGGACCGCGGCCGCACTGGCTCTTGGACTTCAATTTATGCTTCTCTGAACTTGAGGACCGCGGACCGCGTGAAAGTGTACCGTGGCCGCGGTGGAAGTTGGCGCGGCCGCACAAAAACGAGCGCGGGCCGCATTGCTTGGAATTGGCAAAATTTTGGCTCTCTGAATCTCTGCTCCGCAGACCGCGTAAAAGAGTAGCGCGTCCGCGGAGCCTGACCGCGGACCTCGCTAAAGAGTAGCGCGGCCGTGTTGCCTCCAGCTTGAAAATGCCACTCTCTGAACCTCCTAGTGCGGCCGCATTCACATTTGCGCGGTCCGCACTAGGTTCTCTTTACCTCAATTTACTTAGTCTTTGACACTTGAGCAGGTCTCACTCCTTTTTGAGCCGATCTTTGACATTCGTCGCTTTGTCGATCAAACATCAAGTACAACTTGTGAGCCTTTTGGGACTATTTTGTAGCAATTTATAACCAAAGCATAGGCAAGTAGGGGCATAAAACATGTTAAAATCCCGACTTATCATTAGACATCACTTCTTAAGAGATAACTATGAGAAAGGATTGATCACCATAGAATTCTGTGCTACTGATAAACAAATTGCTGACATCTTTACTAAAGCTCTAAGTAGAGAAAACTCTGAAAGGAACAGGTTGGAATTAGGGATGATTAAGATCACCTAATAGGAAAAAAAATAAAAAAAAAGTTTATTTTGGCTAGGAAATATGAACTTGTGTAAATATCTAGATTAATTTTTACTCAGCTTCATACTGTAAATAGTATACTCCTGTGACATGTGTTAATATGACTCACTGATGTCTTACAAAATTTTCTCTATTATGGTAAATTGAGGCATGGTCAAGAGAATTCTAAATGAAGAACCTGGTTCATTAGTATTGGTTCAGCTGAATGCTAAGGTATGTTTTCTATACTCTGCACAATTAGAAATATAAATATTTAAATCATGAGCAGAAGTCCTACAATTGTTCAACTCCTTAGAAAATCTATCTGTTTGCTTTTGAACTAGTTCCGTCCGCTTTAGAATTCTAAACCACAAAAATCGCCTAAAATCTAGGGAAGCTTAACCGTTCAATCAACATGAAATTTCAGGTTGATAAGACCTCTAATTGACTACTGCTAAAGTTGCGGTTATCCATTAAATGAGTATTTCCCTTTAAAGACTCATCATTAACTCCTGCCACCCTCATAATTCAAAACCGTCAAAAATTCTGTTCACTCTCAATTGCTTTCTTCTCCAAAGTTCTAACTTACAAATTCTCTCAAGAAATCAGCTAAAATGACAAACCCACAAGACAACCCTGGAACTCCTCCACAACCCACTCCCTCTAATTTATCTACCCCTCCTCCACCTAGCACGGCTCCCAAACCCAGGTTACGAAGAGTAAAAATGCTTGCTCGCAAAACGGTGGCATCTGGTGCTCTCTCAAAGAAATTGAATGAGCAATTAAAGGCAAGTCAGGCTCAAGACTCTGATTCCGAGTCATACAAATCTTCTAGTGATGGGGAAGGACCTGGGTCTTCTGATTCTGCTAAGGCTCAGAAATCCCCTTCTAAGGTACGTTCCTCTCTGGCTGAAAATTCAGAACAAAGGTTTGTGTTGGTTGGATCCATAAGGGATGTGGAATTACCTGAAGTAGGTAGGAGTGGTGGAAAAGAAATCTATAAAAGAAAAAGAGAGAGAGAGAGGGTGAATGTGGAGAAGTGAGGGGAAAAGGGAAAGGAGTGGTTGATCATTCACCCACTGCTGGATTGTCTGTACCTGCTATTTGTAGGGTTGTACAAGAATGTGTTGAAGAAAGTGGCAAAAAGTCAGGGGGAAGCGGATCAGGGGAGGCTGCTGAGGGGCTAGTTAATCTAAGCTCACAAGGAGATAAACCTGGTGCATCTGTTGAAGAAACCCTAGCTGACCTTCTGAAAAAGGTGGGTGCAAGTTATGATCTAAAGAAAAGAAGGAACTACCACACCAAAACCCCCTAGTGATACTAAACCTTCCAAGAAACGAAAGGCTTCCTCCCCAACAACTACTGAAACTTCCTTGCCAAAGGGAAGAGCAACAAGAAGCAGGGTGAAACAGAGTGAGATAGAACTACAACAAGATTTGGCTAAAAGTAAGAAAAAAAGGATGGAGAAAGGAAAAGGAAAGGTTGCAGAATCCTCAGAAGCTGTTGATATTGAGGAGATGGAACAGGTCCATTAGGAGAAAGTTACAACAGTGGAGGTTCAGTCCCCCAAGCCCAAAAAGACCAAGACTTCTTCCAAAAAGTCTTCCTCTGTGTCTGAGGCAGCTGAACCTTCATTGGCCAAGAGGACTAGGTCTGCATTGAAAAGCAAACAAGTATGAGTTTCTGAAGATGAGGAATGGAGTGGTGAAGAAGAAAACGAGTCTGATGGTGAACAAGACAAGCTTGCCAAGTTTAGCAAAAGGAAAATTTTGAAGGGTAGACTGCTGAAAGATTTGATGGAACCAGTAATTGTTCGTTTGGTTGACACCTTAGCTGCTCAGGGATGGAAGGACATGGTCCTTCAGATGGATGGGAGATTGGCCAGAAATGAAATTATTGAATTCATGGCAAGTGCTGAAGTCAAAGATGGCCGAGTTACAAGCAAAGTCAAAGGAGTTCAAGTGACATTTGATGCTGAAAAACTGGGAGAGATTCTAGACATCCCTGCTGAGGGATATGATGATTACATAAGGGTGTTAAATGAGCCGGGTCAGCCCGGTTGCGGACCGGACTAGACCGGTAAAAACCGGAACCGGCCCGGACCGGTAGAAGAGGGCTGGGTTGGGCTGGGTTAAGGGTGTAGGGCGGGTTGCACCGTTTACCTTCAAAATACCGGTTACCAGGACCGGTCTAACCCCTCCAACTCTTTCTCTTATTTACTATTTTATTTGCATATTTATTTGTTGCTAGTAGTTAAATTTTTACAACATGTTTGATGTTGCAAAAAGAGTTTGTAACAAGGTTACTAATTGGGGAAATAAAAAAAGAGGTAGTACTTCAGCTTCAACATCTGGTAGTAGTTCAAATACCTCTCCAAATATTCCTGAAACATTACCTGATAATAATATAGATTATGAACAATTGCAGGAAGATTTTGGTATAGATGATAATGAATTAGAAATGGAAGATGAGATACCACTTACACCTAGTAGTGTTGGAGCTGCTAGAGGGGTGGTGGTCGTGGTGCTAGTAGTAGACCACCTGTGGCCCCGACTAGTAATCGTAGAGAAAGAAGTAAGGTTTGGAATTTTTTTGAAGACATACCGAATAGTGATAGAGTTAAATGCAAACTTTGTAATGATACTTTTAAACATAAGACTGGAGGACAATTAGGGGGGACTGGGACACTTAGTAGACATATGAGAATTGAGCATCCTATAGAATGGGGATCTGATGGAGATGGAAATCAATCAACTCTAAACCCTACTATTGGAGGTCTTGTGAAATATATAAAATGAAGGATCGTGAGGAGTTAGAAAAAATGATTGCTTTGGGTTGTCTACCTTTCTCTTTTGCTTCTTCATCATATCTTATTATGTATATTCAAAGGATTTACAATCCTTTATTTAAAGGTATCCCTAGAAGTACTTGTAGATCTGATATCTTTGGACTTCATGGACAATATCAAACATACATACGTTATTTGTTTAGCCACCTTCCTTGTAGAGTTTCTCTAACTTCTGATATTAGCCATGCTGTTAATGGAAATGATTATTTGACAATTACATGTCATTGGATAGATGATACTACTGGTATGCAATAACCTATTATCGCTTTTAAATATGATGAAGATCAGAGTCATACTGCTGCGTTTATAAGTAGTACTATTTGTTAAGTTGTTTAATTTTATAATCTCAAGCAAAAAGTATTGTGTATGTCTTTTGATAATGCTTCTAACAATAATGCCGCAATTTCAATATTAAAACTGCATTTTCAACCACCTCTTGATGAAATTTTTCATGTTACGGTGCATGTCATGTTTATAATTAACTGTTAAAAGTGGTCTTGATTTATTTTCAACTGAGATTACTCATGTTAGAAGAGCAGTTGGTGTTATTCAAGGAAATAATAGACAATCTAGAATAAAGGAATTTAAGAATAAGTGTGTCCAGTATAACCTTAAACCCAGATTCATGCTAGACGAAATTGTTACTAGATGGAATTATACATATACATTTTTAAAATGTTGCTACAAATATAGATTTCCAAACTGAAGTTGCTAATGCGCATTGTACTGATCCGAATCGTATGTTAACAACTACTACTTGGGAGGTCATTAATGATGTTGTTAAATTTTTACATAAATTTTATACACCTACTGTTGAGTTTTCTGGAGCATATTACCCTACTGTTACTATGGTTTTAGTACATATAGTTGAAATTTCTTTTCTACTCTTTGAATTTAAGAAGAAAGAAAAATATAGGGATGTTGTTGAAAAAATGCAAGCAAAATTCAAAAAATATTTCTTTCCAATTCCTCCGATTTACTTAATTGGTGCTATTTTAAATTCTTCTATTAAGATGTCTGATTGTCACAAATTAATGATTGCTTTATAAACTTATATGGAGATTGGACCAACTGAAACCCTAGATTTATATAATTGTATGAACAAGGTAAATGAATATTTGCAACAGTTTTATAATTATTATGCAAATGTAATTGATGATGCTGCTCGTAGTGTGCAATATTAATCCCACTATGCACTGTACCATTTCTGCTACTGTGGATGATGTTCAAGGCCTTGATAGTTTTAATAATTTTTCTACATTTTCTAACACTCAAACCAGTAGCAGGAACACTGATGAACTTCAATTCTACTTGCAGAAGCAAAAAGAGCATCGCACAAAGGGATTTTCACCGTTGGGATGGTGGCATGAGAATGGAAAGCAATTTCCTGTTCTTTCCCCTATGGCTCGGGACATGCTGAATGTGCCAATTTCAACTGTTGCATCAGAGAGTGCATTTAGCCAAGCAACACAACAACTTGGAGACACCCGTCACTCATTGGGAAGCAGTGCTTTGGAAGTTTTAGTATGTTTCAGAGATTGGATTAGATCGGAACGAAGAAATCAAGGACGTTAAGATGTTGATAGCCTAGAAGACGAGGAACTTGGAGATATATTAACACATGGTAACCCATCCGAATTTAACACTCCAGAAGAAGGTCACCAGTTCATATTGATTATGAAGAACTTACTAAGGCAATGCAAAACCTTTGAATTTACTCTTTTTTGGTTAATTTACTTGTTGATAAATGTAAACCTTTCAATCTGTAAGTTTGAATTTTGAAATAAATGTAGCACTTGCAATTTATAAGTGCAATTTTTTACCATCTTCCTTGTATTCTTTATATTAATACAAAGTATTAATATAACTTACAATAGTTATACAAATTATAAAAAAAATAAAATTAAACCCGGCCCGGCCCGACCCCCTCAACCCATAACTCTTACGGTTCAATTTTTACCCGGATGAACCCGAACCCGTTAATCCCGTTATGCCCCAATCCGTAACCGGCCCGGACCATAACCCGTACGGGTACTAAAATTCCCTACCCAGCCCGGCCCGGCCCACCCGTTAAACACCCATATGACTACACCAGACAGAGATGGCCAAGTCTGGATTCCCTTCCATCTGCCCTTACAATCACTAGGCACTTCTGTGATGTTGAAGGAGTGAATGAGGCCAAGTTTGTGCACAAGAGTGAAATAAAGCCACAACACAAAGTTCTTTTTGAGTTTGTCAACAAGTGCCTACCGCCAAGGCAGGAGAGAAGGCATATTGCAAATTATATGGACTTAGTTCTGATGGAGTGCCTTGAAAGTGGAAGGCAAATTAACTGGCCTGCATTCATCATCAAGCTACTGGACATGGTCATCAATGGCTCCAAGGCTCATGCTACCCCCTATGGCTTTATTCTGACTATGGTTCTAGATAGGTGCAATGCGCCTCTGAATAAATGGGAAATGGCCTCAAGCAAGGACTACTTTGGCATTAATACTCTGCTTTCTTGTGACTATTTAGTCAATGCCATCCCAAATGAACCTGGTTCATCCAAGAAGACTCCTATCAACAGTAAAGTCAGGGCTCTTGTTCAGGAAAGTGAAGCCAAGGATGCTGAGATAGCTAGGCTAAAGGCTCGTGTGGCAGAGGTGGAATCTGAGAGGGATGCTCTCAGGACTGAGTTGCCAAGGAAAAGGAGAAGAATGATGAAATTCTTCACAATATGCTGAATCTTCTCCAAGTCCAGAACCAACCCTCTAGCTCCCCCAAGCCTTAGGAATTCTAGACTTTATCTCCTGAACATGTCTAGTACCTTCAATGACCCGGATTAGGGATTTTTCTTTCTTTTTGCTCATGTTTTGAATATTTTTGTTTTCTGGTTGTGGATTGTGGTAGCAACAAATCTTCTATCAATGATATCTACTGTCTTTGCTCTTGATAAATGTTAATCTTTCCTCGATAGTTTAAATAAGTTTGCTTGAGTACTGATGATTAATCCATGATTGCACTTGCAATTGCCCCAGTAGCCATGAGTACTTATTAAAATCTGGGACTCACACATTGTATGCAACTTTTCGATGATGCCAAAAGGGGGAAGAGATATTGTGCTTTGCATATTCTGAATAAGTTATATTTATAACCTAATTAACCTGGTCCTTGATGATAAGTGAATTTTCTAAACTTAGTATTGATGGTTAAGCTGAAAAGCATAGAGTTTGTCATCATCAAAAAGGGGGAATTTGTTGGCCCAAGTACATGTGAAGTTTTGAAGACTGACAAAAGAACTCAGACATGGACCGGGTCCATCTTGTGAAGCACAATCATGATCAACCCAAACATGTGAGATGCACGTGAAGGAGATAAATCTAACTTATCAGAAGTAATATCTCATGATCTGATCGAAAATGTTGCATATTGGATAAGGAAAGAAAGACTCCTTACATGAAAAGAACATAGTTTAGGAAGAGGATAGTGTTATGAGATCAACTAGAACTCTTCTACGACAGAAGAGTAGCATCTGTATCCCAGTCAATCTCTAATTACTAACCTATTAAATATTAGTGTTGTTCTCTTTTACAGGTAATGCACATAAGCAAAAGTTGAACTTAAATCGAAAGCAAAAGAGCAAGCGATTTTGCAAGCAATTTATGTGTGATTCAAGCGTGCAATCCTGAAGCTACTTGAACAAGATAGAAGAACCAGTTCCAAGTGTCTATATTTTATTCTAGTTCAATTGTAGTATGTGATTTTACATTGTACCTTACGGCTTTTATAGAAGCAATTGTATTATGTACCTTGAGTGTTCAAGTTAGAGTTAACTTGAAGTTGTCGCAGCAGTTGAGGCTGTGTGCCACAACGGGATTAGAGTTAATCCTTAGGTTTACAAAGAGTTTTGTAAATGCTGGTTTTGCTCACTGATTTTAGTGGAAGTTTGGAAAATCCTACTGAGTAGTAGGTCGTGGTTTTTTCACCTTTTGAGCCAGGTATTTTCCACGTAAAAATCTCTGTGTTCTTTATTTTTTTTACTTATTATTCCGTAAACAGTAGTAGTTGGAACACATAGAAGAACCAGGTCCTTCTATAGTTTAGTTAAGCGGGAATTGGGTACCACACAAATCACCCCCCCTCTTGTGTGGTATTGAAGTATAAAATATCATCTTCTCTTATTCTACTTATCTTCTTATTTTATATTATTACTTTGAGCTACATTTCTTAATATGTTATCTGCAAGAAGTCTCTAACCTCAAGGTTGAACTCCACTTCTTGCGAGATATATCTCTATCATCTACTGTCAAAATTATCAAGCATAATAATTCTTTTAGTTTTTTTTATGTCAGATATACATATGAGTATATTCCGCCGAATGAATGCTGGTTCCTTTATTTTTATTTTTCTTGTGATGTTTCATCATAATATAATCTTGCACATCATTTTTTTATTCATGAATATAGTACTGTTAAAATTTCGTGAACAAAATAATGGGTTGCATACATCAGACTAAATAATCTACAAGAAAATTATACTTTATTATCTATGCTTATTGATTTTATATTATGATGGGATTTTAGTATGCCTAGTATAATAATTATACATTAGTTTAGACGACATTTTAGTTCTGTTAAAAAATATATACTAATAACTTGAAACAATTAGTATTTGTCTTTATGTAATTACGAGTTTAGTGTATATGGATCACAAATTTAATATTATGCCAATCGTTTCTTTACGCTATTATCCTGCTAATTTCTAATTATTTATCTTCTTTGATAGTTTTCACTATGTCGAATTTGTCAAAATTTGAGTTTGTGGTACTTGACATTTCTTGAAAGAATTACCTATCATGGGTTCTCGATGCTGAAATTTCACTTGGTCGCTAAAGGCCTTGGTGACATCATTACTCAGGGTAATGAAGCATCAGGCCAGGACAAAGCAAATGCCATGATTTTTCTTCGTCATCATTTGGATGAAGGTTTGAAGGTTGAATATTTAATAGTGAAAGATCCACTTGAATTATGGACTGGCCTGAAGGACAAGTATGATAACCTTATGGCTACATTATTGCCAAGGGCTCAATATGAGTGGATGCACTTACGGTTGCAAGATTTTAAGACCGTAAGTGAGTATAACTCTGTTGTATTTCGAATAACTTCCCATGGGGATGTTATGAATGATGAGGATTTGTTGGAAAAGACTCTTACTACTTTTCATGCCTCAAGTATGGTATTACAACAACAATATCGTGAAAGGGGTTTTAAAAAGTATTCTGAATTATGGGTGTCTAACGGGTGGGCCGGGCCGGGCCGGGTAGGAAAATTTAGGAACCGAACGGGTTGGGGTCCAGGCCGGTTATAGGTTGGGGCTTACCGGGTTTAATGGGTTCGGGTTCATCCGGGTAAAAAATGAACCGTAAGGGTTACGGGTACAAGGGTCCGGGCCGGGCCGGGTTAGTGAAATTTTTATTTTTTTTGTATTTTGTATAACAATTGTAGGTTATATTAATATAAAGTAAAAATATAAAGAATACAATGAAGATGGGAAATTATTGCACTTATAAATTGCAAGTGCTACATTTATTTTAAAATTCAAACTTACAAATTGAAAGGTTTACATTTAACAACAAGTAAATTAATCAAAAAAGAGTAAATTCAAAGGTTTTGCATTGCCGTAGTAAGTTCGTCACAATCAATATGAACTGAGTGGCCTTCTTCTGGAGTGTTAAATTCGGATGGGTTACCATGTGTTAATATATCTCCAAGTTCCTCGTCTTCTGGGCTATCAACATCTTCACGTCCTTGATTTCTTCGTTCTGATCTAATCCAATCTTTGAAACATACTAAAACTTCCAAAGCTTTGCTTCCTAATGAGTGACGGGTGTCTCCAAGTTGTTGTGTTGCTTGGCTAAATGCACTCTCTGATGCAACAGTTGAAATTGGCACATTCAGCATGTCCCGAGCCATAGCGGAAAGAACAGGAAATTGCTTTCCATTCTCATGCCACCATCCCAACGGTGAAAATTCCTTTGTGCGAGGCTCTTTTTGCTTCTGCAAGTAGAATTGAAGTTCATCAATGTTCCTGCTACTGGTTTGAGTGTTAGAAAATGTAGAAAAAAATATTAAAACTATCAAGGCCTTCATCATCATCCACAGTAGTAGAAGTGGTACAATGCATAGTGGGATTAACATTGCCTACATGAAGAACAACATCATCAATTACATTTGCATAATAATTGTATAATTATTGTAAAGAATCATTTAGCTTGTTCATACAAACATATATATATATATATATCTGGAGTTTCAGTTGGTCCAATCTCCATATAAGTATATAAAACATTCATTAATTGGTGACAACTAGACATCTTAATAGAAGGATTTAAAACAGAACCAATTAAGTAAATCGGAGGAATTCGAAAGAAATATTTTTTGAATTTTGCTTGCATTTTTTCAACAACATCCCTATATTTTTATTTCTTCTTAAATTCAAAGAGTAGAAAAGAAATTTCAACTATATGTACTAAAGCCATAGTAACAGTAGGGTAATATGCTCCAGAAAACTCAACAGTAGCTGTATAAAATTTATGTAAAAATTTAACATCATTAACGACCTCCCAAGTAGTAGTTGTTAACATACGATTTGGATCAGTACAATGCGCATTAGCAACTTCAGTTATTGGGAATCTATATTTGTAGCAACATTTTAAAAATATATATGTATAATTCCATCTAGTAACAATTTCGTCTGGCATGAATCTGGGTTTAAGGTTATACTGGATACACTTATTCTTAAATTCCTTTATTCTAGATTATCTATTATTCCGTGTATAACACCAACTACTCTTCTAACACGAGTAATCTCAGTTGAAAATAAATCAAGGCCACTTTTAACAATTAAATTATAAACATGACATGCACACCTAACATAAAATGTTTCATCAAGTGGTGGTTGCAAATGCAGTTTTAATATTGAAATTGCGGCATTATTGTTATAAGCATTATCAAAAGACATACACAATACTTTTTGCTTGAGATTATAGACTTCAACAACTTCACAAAATAGTAGTACTTATAAATGCAACAGTATGACTCTGATCTTCATCATATTTAAAAGCGATAATACGTTTTTCCATACAATAATTATCATCTATCCAATGACATGTAATTGTCAAATAATCATTTCCATTAACAGCATGGCCAATATCAGAAGTTAGAGAAACTCTACAAGGAAGGTGGCTAAACAAATAACGTATGTATGTTTGATATTGTCCATGAAGTCTAATGATATCAGATCTACAAGTACTTCTAGGGATACCTTTAAATAAAGGATTGTAAATCCCTTGAATATACATAATAAGATATGATGAAGAAGCAAAAGAAAAAGGTAGACAACCCAAAGCAATCATTTTTGCTAACTCCTCACGATCCTTCATTTTATCATATTTCATAAGACCTCCAGTAGTAGGGTTTAGAGTTGCTTGATTTTCATCTCCATCAGAGCCCAATTCTATAGGATGCTCAATTCTTATATGTCTACTAAGTGTCCCAGTCCCCCCCCTAATTGTCCTCCAGTCTTATGTTAAAGTATCATTACAAAGTTTGCATTTAACTCTATCAGTACCTTCTATTTTGTCAAAAAATTTCCAAACCTTACTTCTTTTTCTCCGATTACTAGTCGGGGCCACAGGTGGTCTACTACTAGCACCACGACCACCACCCCTGCTACCAACTCCAACACTACTAGGTTTAAGTGGTATCTCATCTTCCATTTCTAATTCATTATCTTCTATACCGAAATCTTCCTGGAATTGTTCATAATCTATATTATTATCAGGTAATGTTTTGGGAATATTTGCAGAGGCATTTAAATTACTACCAGATGCTGAAGTACTACCTTTTTTTTATATTTCCCCGATTAGTAACCTTATTACAAACTCTTTTTGCAGCATTAAACATATTGTAAAAATTTAACTACTAGCAACAACTAAATATGCAAATAAAATAGTAAATAAGAGAAAGAGTTGGAGGGAGCGCACAGAATTCGGCAATAAATTGAGCACTTGATGATTTCGCAACTCCAATGTTACAACGAAGAAACGTCAATTGTTCCAATTTTGAAGATCAATTGTTCAAACTTCAAATAATAAATACTACGATAAATTAAATTCCAAAAAAAGAAAAGCCAAATAGTTGATTGCACTTTAGGTGAAGATTGAAGAATGAGAGAACATGAGAATTGAGATTGAGAAATGAGAGATGAGTGAAGAAATGAAGAAGCGGGGGGGGGGGGGGGGTTATTTATAATTTTTCAAAGGGGTGTTAATTTTTAAAAAATAACCCAAAAATGGGCTATTTGTGAAATTCTGCCATTGGGCAACGGCCATAATGGGAAAAGGACCGTTGCCAACGGTCAGATGTTAGGCCCACCATTAAAAAAAAGAAAAAATTAGTTAGCCGTTATACCGGTCGAGCCGGTCCGATCCAGGCCGGTTAACCGGCTGAACAGTAAAAATCGTTGATCGAGTTTTACCGGTTCGGTTAACCGGTAGGATTTAAGTAAACGGACCAACCCTCTACCCCTTTAACCCAGCCCCACCCGGCCCCTTGTACCGATCCGAGCCGGTTCCGATTTTCACCGGTCTGGGCCGGTCCGAAAACGGGCTGACCCGGCCCGTTAGACACCCATATTCTAAATTGATCTCATGCCTTCTGGTGGCTGAGCAACTAATACCCTTTTGCTGAAAAAATCATGAAGCCTGTCCCACAAGGTCAGCTCTGCTTCCTGAAGCGAATATGGTAGCAAGACATGATAAGTCTGGAAAAAGATAGAATAATTATCATGGCCATATGAATGACGTGGGCATGACAATGGCAAGAGGCGATATAATAATGGTCATCGTGGTGGTAATGGAAAACGAGAGAACAATATGGATTCTTAAAATAATCTTTCAAGAGGCAAAAACGGTAACTACCACCGCTGTGGCATGAAAGGTCATTGGAAAATTGAAGGTCGTGCACCTAAGCATTTTGTCAGGCTTTATCAAAACTCCATCAAAAGAAAGTCAAATAATGTTGGAGCATCTTCTGCTAACGTCCCAGTGGAGTCTCGCTTGACCTTTAAAAATGATTTTGAGGCAGGGCCTTCAAACAAAAATGATGACAATGCCGAGGCAAATCTTACTTTGAATGATGATGATTTCGAAGGCCTCGATGATCTTACTCATTTGGAAGTTGAACACTTCTTTGGAGATCACAACTTAAGTTTGATCATTTTACTAGGGAATGCAATTATGTTGTTATTTTTATTTTCATTGTTTTTTTTATCTCGTTCTAAAGTTGTTTTTATTTTCAAGTAGTAATTAAGTTGTCTTATGTTGTTGTGGTATTGTTAATTTTTTCGTATTTCTCATGGTGTACTTTTATTTTTTTATGGAGAAAATAAAATTCCCTAGTCTTCAATTGGATCCAAGATGAGTAATGAAGATTTATGCCTTTTGGATAGTGCTACAACTCACACAATATTAAGAGAAAAGAAAATTTTCTCTTATTTGGTTATGAAAAGGCATATGCTAATACAATATCTGGCAGTACAAAGTTAATTGAGGGTTGTGGAAGAGCAGCCTTATTACTACTTGGAGGAACGATATTAACTATTAATAATGCATTGTATTGTAGTAAATCTCAAAAAAAGTTGTTGAGTTTCAAAGCTATTCGCCAAAATGGCTACCATGTTGAGACCTCAAACAAATAAAAGGTTGAATACCTTTATATTACTACAATAAAAGTGGGGAAAAATTATGCACGAAAAATTACCCGCGTTTTCTTCTGGGTTATACCACACAAACATTGGTGTGGTTGAATCATATACCATAGTAAACAAAAGGTTTACTACTTCTAATGATTTTATCATTTGGCATGACCGGTTGGGCCATCCTGGTACTAACATGATGCGCAGAATAATGGAGAATTCAAATGGGCACACATTGAAGAACAAGAAGGTTCTTCAATTTAAGGAATTCTCTTGTGCTGCTTGTTCTCAAGGAAAATAGGTTATTAAACCATCAGCAACTAAAGTTGGGATTGAATCTCCTGTATTTCTGAAACGTATACATGGTGATATTGTAGGCCTATACGTCCCGCATGTGGACCATTTAAGTATTTTATGATCTTGATAGACGCATCTACAAGATGTCATATGTGTGCTTATTGTCAACTCGTAATATGACATTTGCGAGATTGTTGGCCCAAATAATAACATTAAGAGCACAATTTACAGATTATGCAATTAAGACAATTCGTCTTGATAATGCTGGTGAATTTACATCTCAGGCCTTTACTGATTATTGTATGGCCACTGGAATAAAAGTTGAGCATCCGGTTGCTCATGTTCATACTCAAAATGGTCTAGCAGAATCATTGATTAAACGCCTCCAATTAATAGCTAGACCATTGCTAATGAGGATAAAACTTCCCCTTTTAGTGTGGGGACATGCTATTTTGCATGCAGCGGCACTTGTGCGCATAAGGCCAACCAGTTATCATGAAGTCTTCCCATTACAGTTGGCTTTTGGTCAGGAGCCAAATATTTTCCATCTAAGAATTTTTGGATGTGAGGTATGTATCCAATTGCTCCACCACAACGTACAAAGATGGGTCCCTAAAGAAGGTTGGAGTATATGTTGGTTATGAATCTCCTTCTATTATTTAATATGTGGAGCCTATGACAGGAGATTTGTTTACTGCCAGATTTGCTGATTGTCATTTTGATGAATCAGTTTTTCCAACATCAGGGGGAGAAAATAAACAACTAAAAATAGAGATGATTAGAATGTATTATCTCTATCTCATTTGGATCCTCGTACAAAGCAATGTGAATAAGAAGTTCAAAAGATCATTTATATGCAAAATATTGCAAATCGGTTGCCAGATGTATTTACTAACCTTCCACGGGTTACTAAATCACATATTCCAGCTGTAAATGCTCTTATTCGAGTTGATGTCCAGCTAGGCAGTATGATAATACAAATGAGTCTAGGCCACGCCTTAAACATGGTAGACCAATCGGTTCCAAGGATAAGAATCCCCGAAAAAGAAAAAGAGCAAATGGTCAAGTTGATCATAACATGGAGGCAATTGCTCAAGAGGATTATAAAGACATAGTAATTGATAAGACCTCACATGAGGTTCTAGTACCTGGAAATGATGAAAACGAAGAGATCTCAATAAGTTATGTCTCTACGGAAAAAAGGTGGAACTGAAATAATATTGTTGTCGACAATAATTTTGCATATAATGCTGCAGTTAAAGTAATGCAACAAGATGAGGATCTTGAGCCAAAATCTGTCGATGAATGTAGATAGAGAAATGATTGGGCAAAATGAAAAAACGCAATTCAAGCGGAATTGGCTTTACTCGAAAAATGTGAAGTTTTCGGACCAATAGTCCGAACGCCTGAAGGTGTCAAGCTAGTGGGTACAAATGGGTTTTTGTGCAAAAACAAAATGAGAAAGGTGAAGTCGTAAGATATAAAGCATGACTTGTGGCATAGGGGTTTTCGCAAAGGACTTGCATTGATATATGGAGACATACTCTCCTATGGTAGATGCAATTACCTTCAGGTATCTAATAAATCTGGTAGTCTATGAAAAGCTTGATATGCGGTTGATGGAAGTTGTCACAGCCTACGTATATGGCTCACTGGACAAAATTTTTTTTATGAAAATCCCTGAAGGATTTAAAGTTCCTGAAGCACATAAAAGTTCAAGGGAAACTTGTTCAATAAAGCTTCACAAATCTTTATACGGATTGAAGCAATCAGGGAGGAAGTGGTACAATCGCCTTAGCGAGTATTTGCTGAAGGAAGGGTACAAAAATGACCCTATTTGTCCTCGTGTCATTATTTAGAGGTTTGGATATGAATTTGTTATCATAGTTGTGTATATTGATGACTTGAATATCATTGGCACTTCTAAAAAGCTTCCAAAGGCTGTAGAGTGTTTGAAGAAAGAATTTGCAATGAAAGATCTTGGTAAGACAAATTTTTTTCTTGGCCTACAAATTGAGCATGTAACAAATAAAATTTTTGTCCATCAATCAACATGCACTGAAAAGGTTTTAAAGAGATTTTGCATGGATAATGCACATCCATTGGGTACTCCAATGGTTGTGAGATCGCTTGACATAAATAAAGATCCATTTTGGCCTCAAGAAAATGATGAAGAGCTCGCTGGTGATGAAACACTATATCTTAGTGCAATTGGGCACTGATGTATCTTGCCAACAACACCCGACCATATATTGCTTTTGCATTAAGCTTTTTAGCAAGATTCAGCTCCTCTCCTATAAGAAGACATTAGAATGGTGTTAAGCATATATTTAGATATATTCGGGGAACTATAGATATGAGAATGTTTTATTCTAATGAATTCAAGTCAGAAATGATTGGCTATGCCGATGCAGGTTATTTGTCTGATCCACATAAAGTCCGATCTCAAATAGGATATTTGTTTACATATGGAGGTACAGCTATATCATGGCATTCAATGAAACAAACAATAGCTGCCACATCTTCAAATCATGTTGAGATAATAGCCATTCATGAAGCTAGTCGGGAATGTGTTTGGTTGAAATCAATGACTCAGCATATTCAGGAAATGTGTTATTTTCTTATGAAAAAAGATAATCCAACTACACTATATGAAGACAATGCTGCTTGCATTGCTCAACTGAAAGGAGGATACATCAAAGGAGACAGAACGAAGCACATTTTACTAAAGTTCTTTTTCACACATGATCTTCAACAAAATGGTGAAATTGATGTTCAACAGATTTGTTCATGTGAAAATTTGGCTGATCTGTTCACTAAGGCATTACCAACGTCAACATTTGAGAAGTTGAGACAGAAGATTGGAATACGGCGTTTAAGAGAAATAAAATGATGTTTTCATGAGGGGGAGTAAGATACACGTTGTACTCTTTTTCCCTTAGCCTAAGTTTTGTCCCACTGGATTTTCATGGTAAGATTTTTAACGAGGCAACAAATAAAGCGTATTACAGATATGTGTACTCTTTTTCCTTCACTAAGATTTTTTTTCCACAAGGTTTTTTCTTAGTAAGGTTTTAACGAGGTATATTATCTATTTTTGGATATCAAGGGGGAGTGTTGTAAAACATATAATAATTGTGGATGTCCACTACTCCACTACTTTCACCCATGATGTGAATAACCTGCCACTAGTTATCACTATTATGATTGTAACTCCCACACCTCCATAACCATCCCATGATCTTTTCCCATAATCTCGATTGTTAATGTCATGTTTAAAACAATCCTTTTGTAACCTTCTATGTAATAGTATAAATAGTGCATGAAATATAATATGGGATATACTTGAACACTTGATAAAATAAGAAAGTTATTTCTTCTTTTCTTATTCTACTTTATCTTCTTGTTTTATAAGCATTAATAGTTATGCTTTTTCCATTTTGTGGAAATAGACTTGAGACCGGCCTTCATGGGACTAAAGAGTCAAGGAGGACTGTTGAATGAAGCGAGAAAATGACAGTGAGGATTTTCGCGGAAAAACGGGATCAGATGAGTCAATAATTGTAAAAACCCTAGTCTTCCGTAGCTTCTAGAAACTCGCAGCTCCGATTTGCTAAGACACTCTGCTTCTTTGGAAAATATTACTTTGTGCCTTCCTCAGAGGTGGGAACGAGACTTCTCGACCTTTCTCAGGGTATGTGCTTCACTCTCTCTTCACATAGAAACACTCATACTGTGTGTAATATTGCTATATGGACTGTGATCACTTGTTTATTTTTAGTTAGGGTTAATTTTGTTTACTTGTCAACTTCATTTCATCTTTATCGTATCATAAGATCACTGATTGTGAAGTTCATCTTACCTAATAATTGTGATATAAAACGTTTATTTGAGCCTTAGTTTCATTTTCATATTGATATACTCCATCTATTATATAATTGACTACTTATTGCACTGAATAATAGTTTGGTTGAGAATAGTTGAGATCATTGCTTATTTCCTTTTTCTGTGCCTAATTTTGATGTTTTATACTTCTGATTTGAGTTTGAACTTTGAAAAATATTACTCTCTTTTGATAATATTGATAAATATATTAGTAATTAATATTATTTACGTGTTTAGCGTCTATTTGTTTTGGAATAGTGCTTTGCTTTTCTGATCCAAGACATTTTTCTTTCATTACCTAATTTATTTGTTGATTCCTGTAAATAAAGAGTAATTGTCAAATAGTTGTTTCTAACTTTGCTCGTATTGAATTATTTGGCAAGTATTCTATTGTGTTTGCTTAGATTTCCTACTTTGTCTCATGTTCGTGCAGATGTGCTTTTATTGGTAGGGTTTGACTGCTTAGTCATTAAAATTCTGTGCTCCAATTTTTGAAATATTTTCGCTACTTGAACTGAAATTTAGACATTGTTGCTTAATTATGTGCTTGATCCTTGTT
The DNA here is from genome assembly GCF_001879085.1 of Nicotiana attenuata. Taxonomy (NCBI): domain Eukaryota; kingdom Viridiplantae; phylum Streptophyta; class Magnoliopsida; order Solanales; family Solanaceae; genus Nicotiana; species Nicotiana attenuata. The sequence continues at coordinate 92,672,433 of NC_031990.1, read as the reverse complement.
GGAAGCTTCCGTTCACCACTTGCTTGTACTTTAGGGAAATGCTTCAGTTATTATTGATTTCTGTGCAGGTCATAGTATTGACTTACAAACATGGGGGACGGGTCACCACGCCCATCTGCAATTCAAAAAATACACGGGCATTTGCACCTCTTCTCTCTAATATCTCCCCCCACACATTCTAAGCATGCTGGTTCACACAACATGACTGGTGGGTATGTTAATGAAGTTATACGGGGTTCTTTTATGTCGAGTTGCCAAGCCAATATCCTGGAAGTCCAGTCATTGCGCAACCCTATTCTCATACAGGCCCCATCTAAAGAGAAGAAAGCTAACAGTTTTGTCGAGGATTTTGTCATGGGAGGGGTTTCTGCTGCAGTATCTAAGACAGCTGCAGCTCCAATCGAGAGAGTCAAGCTCATGATTCAGAATCAGGATGAGATGATAAAAGCTGGTAGACTTTCTGAACCTTACAAAGGGATTACGGACTGCTTTGGCAGAACTATTAAGGATGAAGGCGTCATTGCTCTTTGGAGAGGCAATACTGCAAATGTCATCAGATACTTCCCGACTCAGGTTGGCAGTCCTAACTTTATGTTGGTTGGTCCCTATTCATTCTGTCTACAATTTCAATAGCTACTTAAACTTTTTCCCTACACTTAGCTGAGGCACTTATCTGCTTTTTGATCGCCTTTTAGTCCAAAGATTGCTGTTTACCTACGAGACAGTTACAAAGGCATACTACAACAGAATATAGATCATGCGAATTAGTTTTGCCATCATTACTTCGAAGCTTTTACTGTTATTGTTGTATTGACTTTGAGACGTCATGATCTGTCTAAGGATGTGCGTTATCTTGGCTATAGTGTCTGTACAGTTGTGTATCTTACCTATTTTTGTGGTCGCTGGGACATCATTATGTGTCCTCCTGGATAAGTCCTGGATTTAATTACATTTTGCCATCATTACTAAAATGCATTGATTTATTTGTTATAATGATTGTGAAACTTTATGAATCTTTCTTCTGTTATAAAATTATCAAAAAAGCTAAGAAGAAGAGGACTTGAGAGTATCATTGGTACATTTGAGTTGTTTAAACAATTTCGTGGCCATCACTACATCAGTTTGTGTTCTTAGGATCACTAATTCCTGAAATTTTTGAATATATACATTTTGCTTTATTGTAATACGGTTAAAATTCATAAATCTCTCACAGTGATGTGCATTACCAAATAAGGAAAAAAGAAGAGGACTTGAAAGTGGCATAGGTACATTAAGTAGTAAATTTGTGCCCACTACTGCAGCAGCTTTTGTCCTTCAGAATTACTAATTCGTAGATTTGTCTTTTGCAGGCCTTGAATTTTGCTTTTAAAGATTACTTTAAGAGACTGTTTAATTTCAAAAAGGACAGGGATGGCTATTGGAAGTGGTTTGCAGGAAACTTGGCATCTGGTGGTGCTGCTGGTGCCTCATCCCTTTTGTTTGTCTATTCCTTGGATTACGCGAGAACGCGTCTTGCTAATGATAATAAGGCTGCGAAAAAGGGTGGTGAGAGGCAGTTTAATGGTCTGGTTGATGTTTACAGGAAAACTCTCAAATCAGATGGTATTGGGGGGCTTTATCGTGGATTCACCATCTCATGTGTGGGAATCATTGTTTACCGTGGTCTGTACTTTGGGATGTATGATTCACTTAAACCAGTTGTTCTAGTTGGTGACTTGCAGGTATCAGAAATCTGAATTCTGGTTCAGCGTCCCCTTTATTTTATAAAGTCATATTTTAAGCACTCTTATTCATATACTGGGTTCTTTTGTCCTTTTGATGCACGCAGAATTTCACTCCATTTTGTCAATAATTTATTACCCATATGTAAAATTTATTGTTTGAGATGTGGGTACATTATCTGTCAAATTTTGGTGATTCGATTCAGGTTATTCATGAATTAACCATTTGACTCTGTGTGTATGGATTACGTATGATCAGTCCTCATCTGTTGAATCATACCATCTACATTTGGAACTGAAGGATGGATCTACCATCTCATTGCTATTACCTTTAGTTTCTGTTTCCACAAAGTGCCCGGTATTAACAGTTCTGCAATTTTTTGGTATTTACAGGATAGCTTTTTCGCGAGTTTCTTGTTAGGTTGGGGTATCACTATTGGTGCTGGTTTGGCTTCTTATCCAATTGATACGGTGCGTAGAAGAATGATGATGACTTCTGGAGAAGCAGTCAAGTACAAGGGCTCAATGGATGCATTTACTCAGATTGTTAAGAATGAAGGCACTAAATCACTTTTCAAAGGTGCTGGAGCAAATATTCTACGTGCTGTTGCTGGTGCAGGTGTTCTAGCCGGGTACGATAAGCTGCAGCTCATTATGTTTGGAAAGAAATATGGATCTGGTGGCGGTGGTTGATTTAGTATGGTGATGATGACGAAATGATTGTCCTTTGTCTGTGTATATTTCCTTGGTTGTCCCAGTGCTTTCAAATAATTTTCTAGAACAATGTCACATTGGTTTGGATTCTCTTGAAAGTTTATGCAGGAACTGTAATTTCCTTGAAGTTGTTTTCCTTGTTGCTATGAAACTCTTGAAACTGCTGTATATTTATAGTTGTGTATTATGCAGAAATTGATGTAAAGTTTTACTTTCTGCTACTCCATAGCAGAAATTACGATGGGGATCACAAGAACGAAGCAAGGAAAATGCAAACTATTTGCCGAGTTTGATTGTAGTTGGCATGCAAATGAAGCTTCATCTCTTTAGCATGTTTTGACAAAGATAAGAGAACAGTTGTTGTCTATTCTCTTTCTGGTGATGTTTCAAGTTTCGACAGAAATATCACAACTTCGTAATCTTTTTGTTTTCATCGAAAACTTTTATGAGAATTGAGCCATACGATCTTGGCTGTCCTAGGAGTGATGCAATCCATCTGACGTACGATATTTTTCTTATTTCCTAAACTTCTGTTTGTAGCAATAAGCCTATAACTATCATTCAACAAGACAATATAATCATTGTTGTCCCCGTGATGCTTTGACAAAAGCTCCTCTAGCTGATGGTTGACCCAGCACAAAATTTTTCATCTAAAAACCTTGTTAGAAACATAAAATTCAAGTTAAGATCCTGTCTGCCCCTAACTCTACTGTGTTCCTATCTAATCCCACTTCAAACAACTGAGAAAGCTACCTGTAAGGAGGGAAGTCTATATCGTTTACATCTTCTAACTCTACTTTGTCTACAAATAGCATGATCATTCAACACATTGAATTTTCATGTCTTGTTGTAGAGGTTTTAGGATCTAGAATCCAAGAAATTTCGTATAAACCATCTGATAAACATGGGGTACATCATAAAAACATAATTAGGTTGGCAACTATTTCTGACAGTTGCTAGGTTGCTGTTATTTTGGTTGTTGTGAAATGCAGTAATCCTAACAGGAGGTAGTGACTACATCATTAACCAGAGGACTTAAAATTGAAAAATAAAGGATATCACACCTTACAAAAACCAAGAGAGGCTGTTAATTAATTGCTTGCATTGCCAGTCCTTAACAAAAGATGGCTTCATTTTCCTTTCCCATTACCACTACTGCCTTTGTTCTCTTTCTTCTAAGTCTAACATCCAATATGTTCAACAATAAGTTAGTAGGGCCAATACCTTATAGTATTGCTGGATTAGCTCATTTGGAGCTACTAAAGTTAGCACATAACATGATGAATGGAATTGTGCCAGAAGGGATATGTGTCTTGCCTAAACTATCAAAGTTCACATTCTCTTATAACTATTTTTGTGAGGAGCAGGGAATTTGCAGCAATTTGACATCAAAGGGTATAGTGTACGATGATCGTCGGAAGGGGGAAGTGCACGGTTAGTCACTAGTAGCACATGTATTTACTTTTAAGCCACTATTTAAAATGTCTTTAGTCTTTAGCCACTGCTTTAATAAACTTTAACTGCCCGGACGAAAATACCCTTCTGCTCATGTCCTTAACTTTTGTACTTAACTTCAGGACTACATGTCCTTAACTTTTGAACTTGGAACTCTAAGTTCAGGACTTCAGGAACTTTTGAACTTGTAACAATAAGTTCAGGACTTCAGGGCTACATGTCCTTAACTTTTGAACTTGGAACTCAAACTTCAGGACAAAGCGTCCTTAACTTTTGAACTTGTAAGTCAAAGTTAAGGACCTATTGTCCTTAACTTTTGAACTTGTAACTATAAGTTAAGGACTGCTTGTCCTTAACTTTTGAACGTGTAACTGTAAGTTAAGGACTGTCTGTCCTTAACTTTTGAACTTGGAAATCAAAGTTAAGGACCTATTGTCCTTAACTTTTGACGTTGTAACTGTAAGTTAAGGACTGCCTGTCCTTAACTTTAGAACTTGTAACTGTAAGTTAAGGACTGCCTTTTATCTAAGTAAAATTTTCATACAGGAAAAAGTTTCACATCTCGAATATAATAACTTAATTCTGTTCAAAGTTTGGCTTTCCAAAGTCAGTAGTATGCAGTTCATTTTTAAAATATAAATTAGTACTCTTTATCAATTACTGGTTCTTTCAACTACACCTCCTTTAAAGTTAGTATATATCCTCCAACACTGCAGTTGGAGCGATTATGATCCCATGTAACTTAATATGTCTTGCTGACTAGAAACTGGATAAGAATGAATTTATCAGATGGGAGGCGTGCCTGCTTGAGTAGTCCTCTAACTCGACGCAGTAACCTAACTCGACACATGAAAGAGATAGAATAAAGGGTAATACAGTCTTTTCATATTAATTTTAATAGACTAGTAGCTACTATTGCTAAGCATTAAAAATACTGAATAAAAAGTAAATAACACTTTAAAAAGTGGCTACCCCACACAATTTTTACTCGTCGGAACTGTTTGCCACAAAAGCCTCTTCAGAGAAGCAAGAAGGAATGTGACCCTGTGGCTGAGCATCCCATTGACTGTTTTGCACTTCATTGTGGCACTTGATTTTGGTATCGAGTTGGTTCTGCTGATAATGTGACTTAATGAGTTTTCTTTTATTTTTATTTTCAAATTTAATAGCTAATCTATCTATATCTACACTATACTATATTAAAAGCACCAAGATCCTATCGAAATGTCGTCGTCTTTTTTTAACCCCTTGTATATGCATTTTATGTTGGATATAATTGTAATTGTAACCAAGAAATATTTTTTTGTGGGAATATTTTTTTAAAACTATCGAGTATTACCGCTTTTGTTGGCTATTGCTTCTCTTTATTTATTTAGGTTTACAGTTCGTTGGGTTTTCATTGTTTAGGATTAGGATTCCTTAGTGCCGCAGGGCTTTTCCTTAGATTTAGGATTTTTTAAGTTTTGTTGTGGATTCTTTAGTCCTTAATATTTAGGATTCTTTTAATACCACGTTATTTTTGCTTAAACATTCTTTAGGGTGGAGATTCTTTTCTTTGTTTTGGTTTAGAAATCACTTTAGTTTTTTTTTTTTTTTTTTTTTTTTTTTAAGAATATGTATATGAGGGTTTAATTTGGTGGATTCAGCCATAGTAATGCTATCAACCATTCCAATTTATTCTACAATTTTCAATTTGGTGTAGTGCTTTTACACCGAGATACAATAACCATTCTTCTATTAATTTTTCGGTTGTGTTCCCTTGTTTCAGTTCTAAACAAGCATGGAATAACAATACCTATTTCTTGAGGTAATTTATTTACCTGGATATATGAATTCTTTCTCAAAAAATAATTCCATCTGTCAATCTCAATGACGGTTAAAGTTCAACATATTGTAAAGTTTTATATTTGAAAGGTATTACCAAGAATTGTATTCGTAGTCAAATTTCATTTAAAAAAAAAGCTATTGGTCTGACATTGGTGGTCACAGGTTGAGGTCACAACGGCTTCACGCTAATTGAAAGTCTTGCCTTGAAATTGGAGAACTTTGGTCTTGTTTTGGTTTAGCATATAAATTAGTCTGAAATTGTTGCTTTAGTTCTTATCAAATTGAGTTTTTTTTGTTGTTTAATGTGCAGATTTAGTTCTTATCAAATTGAGGGATTTTTTGTTTAATGTATAGACTAGAGATGGTTATTATCTTTATTTTCTTAGTGATTCTATGGTGAGTTCAACTTTCAATTCCAATTGCAGTCGTTAAATTATTTTGAGTTCAACTATTTCAATTCCAATTGCAGTCGTTAAATTATTTTATTTTCTATGTATCTTGCATATGGATGGAAACACAAGATTTTCATTTAGTTGGGGGACGTTTTGTACAATTTATAGGGTGTGTGTTTGAGTGTAGTTTGTTGTTTAATTCAATTGATTTATTTAAATATTTAAGCCCAAGCTTCTTGATAAATTTTTGGTAATATGGATTATGTCTTTGTGAAATAAATATATAACGTGAATCCCTTTGCCAACGTAACTTTATAGTTCCATGTAGAGCCGTCAATATGGGCTTGGCTCGTTGGGCCAGCCCAGCCCAACCCAGCCCATGATTTAGCAAGGCTGGGCTAGAATTTTTTGAGCCCATTTATAAACGAGGCTTTTAAGCCCAGCCCGAGTAAGCCCGTGCCCCGTGAGGCTTGACTGAGGCTGGGCTGGGCCGGCCCGTGGGCCTAATAAAGATAAGTATTTAAAATATATAGAATATAAAAAGTATATGATACAAAAAATAACAAGAAGAGTATCACGAGCTTAAATTAAGTTTATTAAGCTCATCATATTAAAAGATCAAAGTCTTAAAACGTTAATTAGTTTTAAAAATTTAATTATTCTTAATATTTAACTTATTAGTATTGCATAGGAGTTGTAGATGTAGATGAAAGTGAAGATGTTAGGACAACCTTCTCACAAGCGGATTCAATATGTTTTATGAAGAGGATGTGTTGGATATCCCATAAGCGTCATGGATGTTTGTTTTGAGTTTTGACTTTTAATGAATGAAATATAGTCTTGTCTTTTACTTTTTCAGCGTTTATTGTGATATAATGGAGCAGTATAAAAAGTTATTAATTTTTGTGAAATTTTTCCAATAAGATTTTTTTAACTTTTAAATATTTATCTTTTTTTAGGTTAGAACTTAAAGAAAAAATATAAAATTATATTGTAAAAAATGATGGGTCGGCTCGTGGGGGCTCGTAGCCGACATAGGGCTGGGGAGGGCTAACCATTATAAGGCCCATCAAAATGGTGGGCTAGGCCAGCCCAGCCCGTCAATCGCTAAAGCCCGCGTGGGCTGGGCTGGGCTAGCCCGGCCCCACCCATATTGACAGCTCTAGTTCCATATTTGAAACAAATTGCAACCATCATCTTTGTTAACTGTTGCAATAGTAATGTTCAGCTCCACAATAATTTGACACATAGAGCTAATAGGAAAATATAGGCTCTTGCCATCACTACTTCCAATTCACTTTAATCAGTTAAAATAATAAATACCAAGTCTTTAATAGAATAAAACCCCAAAATAACAGTATAAGTTGCGGAAATAAAACCAACACAGCCCGACATCGGGGTGTCACCCGTTATGAGCATCTAAAACAATACTAACAGTCTGACGTCTAATCCAATACTACATAACTGAATAAAAAAGAACTAAGATAGAGGGAGAATGCACTGGGCTGCGAATCGCCAAGCAGCTACCTAGTAAATCTCAGAAGACCTGCTGGTACTACCAACCCTCAGGAGCAGGACCTGTAGCCCCCGAATCTGCACACAGGGGTGCAGGGAGTAAAGTGAGTACTCCAACTTAGTGAGTAATAAAAATAAATGAAGACTGAGTAATATAAAACCACGTAAGACACAACATGAAGCTACAAGAGGCATAACAAATCAGTAAATATAATTAAACAGTGAAATCTCAAAAACCTCTCTTGAACAGTTAAACAATATACAGGGAAACAACTAATAAGTAAACACATAATAACTGCCCTTCGGGCACAGTAACAACAGAATCAGCCCCCCGGGCAATGTCACAAAACAATACCAGCCCCTCGGGCTATATCTCAAATCACAACGGGTACCCGCGCTCACTGGGGGTGTACAGACTCTGGGAGGGCCCCTTACGGCCCAAGCGCATATCAAGCCATCTCGTGGCATCATAAACATGCTCTTGGCCTCAAATCAATCTCAAGCCACCTCGTGGTGTACAAACCTCAGGCCCTCGGCCTTATTATCATAATCAGTATATCACCGCTGCGGCGTACAGCCCGACCCAAAAGTATCCTCACGATACAGGCCCTCGGCCTTACTCAGTCAGAATCTCATAAGCCCCTCGGGCCACAGTAAAATATGAAGCTTAGCTCAAATACCTTTGAAAATATCATTTAATGTGTTCAAAACAGAGTAACATAACTGAGTTTTTAAAATAGTAAAATATAGTATGACTGAGCACTAGTATGAAATCAAACAGTGAGGAAAATATCATTTAAACTCCCCTAAGGGTTCAAACAGTTAGCACGAAGCCCACATATGGCATTTAGCCCAAAATATAATAATATTAAATAATTAACTGTCAAATACGCAGTAAAATAGTCATTCGGGGATGGACTAACTCACAATCCCAAACGGTGCTCTACCCCACGCTCGTCATCTAGCGTGTGAGTCACCTCAACATAGCCATATGCTGTGAAATTCCGGGGTTTCATACCCTCAGGACAACATTTAAAATCATTACTCACCTCGAACTAGCCCGAAAAGCTACTCTGCAACACGCTTGCCTCTCGAATCAACTTCCGAGTGCTCCAAATCTACCAAGTTCAGATTTTTATCATCAAATTATGCTAAACGAATGAATTCCAATAGAAAAATATCGATTTTAAGCACAAAATCCGAAATCAGTCAAAACCCGTCCCCCCGGCCCGCGTCACGAAACTGGACAAACTTTATACCAAAATGTTCTTCATCATCTCACGAGTCCGTACATATAAAGAGCTCAAAAATCGGAGTTCGTTTGACCCCTCAAATCATCCCTAGAAGGTTTCTTAATCTCAAGCCCTAACTCCACCTTTTTCTACTGATTTTCATGAATATAACACTGATATTTTGTTCCTCAATCACAAATAATCGAGTTTTAGGTTCCAAAATCCTTACCTCAACGAAGAACAATGATTTTCTCTCTTCAAAATCGCCCAAAGCTCCAAAAATTTTGTGTTAAAAGTGAGAAACCCTCTGAAAATTGCAAAGGAGGAATTAATATAATCTGACCAGACATTACCCCATCTGCTGTCATCCCACCGCATCTGCGGTATCGCATTTTCGGTTCTTGATCCGCTTCTGCGGAAGTCACTTAAGTTCCCCGTTGCCCGCATCTGCGGTTACACACCCGCATCTGCGGCATCGCAGATGCGGTCCTCCTAGCCGCTTCTGCGGTTTCCTGACCAACGCACCTCTGGCCGCTTCTGCGGCCCTTCCTTCGCATATGCGGCGTCGCACCTGCGGTCCCCTATCCGCAGGTGCGGAAATACCAGAAGCAGCAAAAATACAGCAGCTGCAATAATTCTTCAAACTCTCTGTCAACCATCCGATATCACCCCGAGGCCCCCGGGGCCTCAACTCAAAGCACCAACATATCCCGTAACCTTATTCAAACTTGTACCAATCTTCAAAATACCTAAAACAACATCAAAACCACCAAAACTCATCAAATTCAAGCCTAAGGTTCTAAATTCTTCGGCATTCCGCTTTTGATCAAAAACTCAACCAAACCACGTCCAAATGACCTGAAATTTTGCAGGCACATCCCAAATGACATAACGAAGCTACTGTAACTTCCGGAATTCCATTCCGACACCTATATCAAAATTTCACCTATCAACCGAAAAAGGCCAAAAACTCAATTTCGCCAATTCAAGCCTAAATCTACTCCGGACCTCCAAAACACATTCCGATCACACTCCTAAGTCCCAAATCATCTCCCGAAGCTATTCGAACCATCGGAACTCACATCCGAGCCTTCTAACACATAAGTCAACATCCGGTTGACTTTTTTAACTTAAGCCTTCTTAAAAGAGACTAAGTGTCTCAAACTTTCTCAAAACCTTTCCGAACCTGAGCCAACCAACCCGATCACATATAAAACCAATAATTAAGGCAAATAGAAGAAGAAATGGGGAAACCGGAGCGGTAACTCATGAGACGACCGGCCGGGTCGTCACATCCTCCCCCTCTTAAACAAACGTTCGTCCTCGAACGAGTCAAGAAACGTACCTGAAGCCTCGAATAGGTAAGGATATCTGCTCCGCAGCTCCTGCTAGGTCCCCAGGTAGCCTCCTCCACATGCCGACCTCTCCATTGCACTTTCACCGAAGCTATATCTTTTGATCTTAACTTTCGAACTTGACGCTCCAAAATAGCTGCTGGCTCCACATCATAAGTCAAATCACCCTCCAGCTGAACCGTGTTGAAATCCAGAACATGAGACGGATCTCCAATATACTTCCGGAGCATAGAAACATGGAATACTGGGTGCACACCTGACAGGCTGGGTGGAAAGGCAAGCTCATAAACCACCTCCCCAACCCTCCGAAGTACATCAAAAGGTCCGATAAACCGTGGACTTAATTTACCCTTCTTTCCAAACCTCATAACACCCTTCATGGGTGAAATCTTCAACAGAACCTTCTCACCAACCATATAGGACACATCACGAACCTTCCTGTCAGCATAGCTCTTTTGTCTCGACTCCTGAATCACCTTCACCTTGTCTAAAGCATCCTGCACCAAATCTGTACCCAATAGCCTAGCCTCGCCCGACTCAAACCAACCAACTGGAGATCTACACCGTCTACCATACAAAGCCTTATATGGAGCCATCTGAATACTTGACTAGTAACTGTTATTATAAGCAAACTCCGCGAGCGGTAGAAACTAATCCCATGACCCTCCGAAATCAATAACACAAGCGCGTAACATATCCTCCAATATTTGAATAGTGCACTCGGACTGCCTGTTCGTCTGAGGGTGAAAAGATGTGCTCAACTTAACCTGAGTACCCAACTCTCACTGTACAGACTTCCAAAATTGTGAAGTAAACTAAGTGCCCCGATCTGGAATGATGGAAACTGGGACACCATGCAACCGAACAATCTCCCGGATATATATCTCTACTAACCACTCTGAAGAATAAGTAGTACAGATAGGAATGAAGTGCGCGGACTTGGTCAGCCGATCCACAATCACCCAAATAGCGTCGAACTTCTTCAAAGTCCGTGGGGGGTGCAACTACAAAGTCCATAGTGATCCGCTCCCACTTTCACTCTGGAATATCCATCCGCTGAAGCAAGCCACCTGGTCTCTGATGCTCATATTTCACCTGCTGACAATTGAGATACCGAGCTACAAATCCTACAATATCTTTCTTCATTCTTCTCCACCAATAATGCTGTCTCAGATCCTGATACATCTTCGTGGCTCCTGGATGAATAGAATAGCGCGAGCTATGGGCCTCCTCTAGAATCAACTCCCGAAGCCCATCTACATTGGGCACAATATCCAGCCCTGCATCCTCAACACCCCATCATCACCGATATTCACATCTCTGGCATCATCATGCTGAACTCTGTCCTTAAGGACAAGCAAGTGTGGATCATTATACTGGCGCTCTCTGATGCGCTCATATAGGGAAGACCTAGAAATCAGACTAGCCAATACCCTACTGGGCTCCGAAATATCAAACCTCACGAACCGATTGGCCAAATCCCGAACATCAACTGCAAGAGGTCTCTCCCCAACTGGAATATATGCCAAACTCCCCATACTCACCGCCTTTCGGCTCAAAGCGTCGGCCACTACGTTGGACTTCCCCGGGTGATATAAAATAGTAATGTCATAATCCTTAAGTAACTCCAACCATCTCCGTTGCCTCAAATTGAGATCTTTCTGCTTGAACAAGTGCTGGAGGCTACGATGATCAGTATACACCTTACAATTCACACCATACAGATAATGCCTCCAGATCTTCAATGCATGAACAATGGCAGCCAACTCCAAATCGTGAACAGGGTAGTTCTTCTCACGGGGCTTCAACTGACGCGAAGCATAAGCAATAACTCTACCCTCCTGCATCAGAATACACCCAATACCAACTCTCGAAGCATCACAATATACGGTATAAGAACCTGAAACTGATGGCAATACTAGCACTGGAGCTGTGGTCAAGACAATCTTGAGATTCTGAAAGCTCTCCTCACACTCATTAGACCACTGAAATGAAACATCCTTCTGAGTTAACTTGGTCAAGGGCGATGCAATAAACGAGAATCCATGAACAAACCGACGATAAGAACCCGCCAAACCAAGAAAACTGCAAATATCTATAGCTGAGGACGGTCTGAGCCAACTCTGAACCGCCTCTATCTTCTTCGGGTCAACCTAAATACCCTCGCTGGACACCACATGTCCCTAAAAGGCCACTAAATTGAGCCAGAACTCACATTTGGAGAACTTTGCATAAAGCTTCTCCTCTCTCAATCTCTACAACACCATTCTCAAATGCTCCGCGTGCTCCTCCTGACTACACGAGTACACCAGAATATCATCAATGAAGACTATGTCAAACGAGTCGAGATACGATCGGAACACACTGTTCATCAAGTGCATGAACGCTGCTGGGGCATTGGTTAGCCCGAAAGACATTACCAAGAACTCATAATGACCATATCGGGTCCTGAAATCTGTCTTAAGAATGTCTAAGTCCCTGATCTTCAACTGGTGATGACCTGAGCGGAGATTAATCTTAGAAAATACTCTCGCTCCCTGAAGCTGGTCGAACAAATCACCGATAGGAGGCAAAGGTTACTTGTTTTTAATTGTCACTTTGTTCAACTGCTTGTAATCAATGCACATTCTCATCGTGCCATCCTTCTTCTTCACAAAGAGAAGCGGCGCACCTCACGGCGACACATTAGGACGAATGAACCCCTTATCCAGAAGTTCCTGAAGATGCTCCTTTAACTCCTTCAGCTCCGCTGGTGCCATACGATATGGTGGAACAGGAATGGGCTGAGTGCCCAACACCAAATCAATACCAAAATCTATATCCCTGTCCGATGGCATACCCGGCAGGTCTGCAGGAAATACATTGGGAAAATCCCTCACAACTGGAACATAATCAATACTGTGTCTCTGCACTGACATCCCTCACAAATTCTAAGTACGAATGACAACCTTTCCCAACCATACGCTGGGCCTTTAAGAAAGAAATCACTCTGCTGGGAACATAATCGGTCGAACCCCGCCACTCAATCCGTGGCACACCAGGCATAGCCAAAGTCACTATCTTGGCATGACAGTCCAGAATAGCCCGGCACGGAGATAACCAGTCCATGCCTAGAATAACATCGAAGTCCACCATACATAATAACAATAGATCCACCCCGGTCTCCAGACCCCCAATAGACACAACACACGATCGGTACACACAGTCTACCACAACAGTATCGCCCACCGGCGTAGAAACATGAATAGAAGAAATAAGGGACTCGCAGGGCATATCCAGATAGTGGGAAAAATAAGACGACACATAAGAGAAAGTAGAACCAGGATAAAATAACACAGAAACATCTCTGCGGCAGATTGAGAAAATACTTGTAATCATCGCATCTGAAGCAATCGCATTGGGCCTGACTGGAAGTGCATAGAAGCGAACCTGGCCACCTTCGGATCGACCTTCCCCTCTAGGGCGACCCCTAGATAACTGTCCCCCACCCTTAGCTGGTTGGGTAGGTGGTGAAGTAGCCGGGGCTGAGGCTGATGACTGACCCCTCTGCTGGGAACGACGAGGGCACTGCGTCCACAAGTGGCCCATCTCTCCACACTCATAACAACTCTCGGGTGCTGGAGACGGGGACTGATGGGAACCCCTAGCACCGGTATGACTAGCAGACGCCCCTGGCATAGAAGAATCCGGAACCGATGGAGCACAGGACGAACCCTGGGCTGGAAGTGCACTAAGTGAAGAATGGCCCTGCCGAGAACCGTGAGAACTATGGCCTGATAATGCCCCACGATAACTTGGGCGAACTGACTGACCATGTCGGAACTGTCGGCGTCTGCCGTGCTGAAACCGGCCCCTCGAAGGAGCACCCCCAAAACTACCATGTCCTCGAGGCCTTTTGGCCTCCCTCTCCTCGCGCTCCTAGCGACGAACTGACTCAATCTCTCGAGAAATATCCACAACCTCCTCGAATGTAGAACCTGACACCCTCTCCCTGGTCATGAGAACCCGAAGCTGGTTCCTGATCCCCTCTCTCTCAGTAGCAACCAGCCAAATAGCATGTCGAGCCAACTCCGAGAACCTCATCTCATACTGGGTAACTGTCATCTCCCTTTGTCGTAGCTGCCCGAACTACCTATGCAGCTCCTCCTTACGGGACTGTGGAACATACTTCTCCAGAAATAGGGCGGAGAACTGCTGCCAGGTCAGAGGTGCCGAACCAACAGGCCTATGATCGAGGCTTATAATAGGTGAATTGAACTATGATTAAGCCTTAAAAGAACCACCTTCTTGTAGAGTTTTTATTGTAAAAGTGATAGCAAAATGCTCTTATTGGTGCTTTTCATGTTTTCCAGGTTACATACAGTAGAAGAAGGCTATGGAGTGGTTTTGTATCATTTATGAAAGAAAAAGAAGACAATCGCACCAAAGTCGCCAAATGAACCATGTGAAATACACAAACAAGGCCTGGAGGTGAATTGCCGCGGTCCCGACGTAACCGCGACCGGACCGTGGCGAGCTGCTATATGAGATTCAGAGAGGCCTTTTGGTCGCGGTCCTAACGTGGGCGCGGCCGGACCGCGGCAGGCGACAAGAAATTGAAGGAATGAAGTGCAAATTCCGGAATTCTTAGCCCAAAACCCTATTTAAATACTAGAACTCGCCCAAGGGAGGCAGGAAATATTTTAGAGAGTACTTTGGCAAGGAAAACAAGTGTGAGAGATCACCCAAAACATCATTACGCTTATTCTTCTTTATTTTTCTTGCAATTTATGATGATGAATCTTTTAGTAGTTTATTTCCCCATTGTCATGAGTAGCTAAAAACCTTAATCTAAGGTTTTGGTGGAACCCGTTGGGGATGACTTGGTTGTTTTATTAATATAATTGAATTTGGTTGTTAATCTCTAATTGTTCATCTATGTTTTGATTGTGGATTAGTTGAAAGGGCCCTCAATTATCCGTTCCTATTTATTATGTATCTACTTGAGAGAGAGTGCATATTTAGGTGATTGTATGAACAACATCACTCCCAGAGTATAGACGAGAGTCATAACCGAGGGTTTAGGGGTTGGATTACAGATAACGAAACCCCGGGTGCAATCTAAGTGAATTGTATTGTGAAATTAGCTAGCGTAGCTTGAGAGAGTGCGTCTAGTAGATTATCATAATTACTTGAGAAAGAATTGTGATAGCTTGAGCGTTCATGATTGTTAGAGACAACTAAATTAGTTATAAGACATATACAACCAAGGAAAGTACCAACGGGGGAAACCATTGCCTTAGACTTTATTTCTACTGTTTACACATCAAGTTTAGTTAATTTTTAGCTGTTAATTACTTTCAATCTTTAGTTGTTAGAAAATCAACCATTGTGAATCAAAAAGTTTGGAAAAACAGATTGTGTGAATTTAGTAAATCTGATAGTAGTGATTGATAGGTTAGTTCCCTGTGGTTCGACTCTGGGCAATAATACTCAGATTATATTTGCAACGCCCCCATAGTCTTTTGTGAGACTTAGTTGAGCGTGATCAAATTTTGGCGCCGTTGCCGGGGAACTAACGGTGTTATCAATTACAATTGAAAGAAATACAAAAATACCAAGTGTAGTCAGTTTTCTCTATACCAATCTTTTCATTGAAATTCTAACGTTTGAAATCTTGTGGAAAGCAGGTGTATGCCTAGAAATTCTTCGAGGACTGGAGAACTACTAGAAGGACTCTCAGACCCCGAGAAAATATTCAGGGCATTGAACCGTGCCAACAAAGGACTTCAACAACCTCAACCAACACACCAACTCGAATTTGACATGGGTGACGTAGATAACGTCAACGGAAACATCAGGGATGAGCCAGCTGACTTAAATGTCAGAGGAGTAGCACCTCTTATGCCCGAGGCTGCACTATATGACTGGGCACAACCTATAGCTGACAATCTGGCCACTACCATAGCTGTGCCCGCAATTCAAGCGGAGACATTCCAGATCACCAACAACATGCTGCATCTGCTGCAAAATAAGGGACTGTTCTCCGGGTCAAGCATTGAAGACCCGCAACAACACTTGAAATTTTTTTTGTCAATTTGCATGACCCAAAGGCAACCCAATGTAACCCCTGAAGCTATCAAACTGCTCTTGTTCCCATTCTCAGTAACCGGGGCAGCTCAGACTTGGTTAAATTCGCTCCCTATCAACTCTATTACCACTTGGGAGGAATTAGTCAAGCAGTTTCTGAACAAGTTCTATCCGCCTAACAAGACTGCACAACAAATTGATGCCATATTACAGTTTAGGCAGCAGTCCACGGAGTCCTTGCAAGAAACTTGGGAGAGATTTAAAGGGATGCTTGTGAAGTGTCCTCATCATGGCATTCCAGACCAGATGCTTGGCCAGAGATTCTACATGGGTCTAGCTGACAACTTGAAAGCAAATGTGGATGCTTCAGCTGGAGGTGCTTTCTTAAGCAAAACATTCACCGAGTGCAAAATTCTCCTCGATAAGATGTCACAAAATGCGGGGTGGATGACTAGAAGTGCAACACTGGCACCCATAGTGCATTCAGTTCCACTTGATCCCAATAATTCACAGGAAGAGAACATGGCCACACTCCTGACCCAGATGAGCCTACTGACAAAGAAGATTGATGAGATGGGTACAAAACAGGTGCACATCGTTGATACAACAAATGGAGGACTATGCACACCGTGTATTAATCAGTCCTATGTGTGTTCATGGAGCGGAGAAGGTGAAAATCAAGGGGTCCGGGAAGATATGAATTATGTCAACAACTATGGGGGTCAGAGACAAGGAGCACAGCAGTGGAGACCGCAGCAAAATCAGCAGTACAGGCCTAATATGCAGCAGCCTGGGGTATTCACCCTCAAAACCAATTAGTGCCAGTGCCTTATCAGAAACCACAGGGTTATCCACAGCAGAATCAGCAGGAATTGGTTTATCAACCACCCCCTCAGCAGCAAGATAACAACATGGTGGAGATCAGGGGTATGCTTCAACAACTCATTGGGACAAATAATAAAGTGCAGGAAAAATTGGCAGTACATGATTCAGCCATAAAGAATATTGAAACGCAGCTGGGTCAGCTGTCCATGGCCTTGAACAACCGTCCTCCGGGGACTTTACCTGCAGATACAAACATAAATCCCAATGAGCAAAACCCGAATCAGCTGATGGCAGTCAGTCTCAGGAATGGTAGAGATTTAGATAGAGAGCAGGAAATTGCACAAGCCAGCAAGAATACTACACCAGCTACTCCAGTTCAATTAGAGGTAGAAGAACCAACTGAACTTACAGAAGTGGTAGTTGAGCAGAGTCAGGATGAAAAAGGCAGAGAAAAGGAGACCGAGCAAGTTGCAGAACAGGTTACACCTCTTGAGCCAGAAATTCCTAACAGAGAGAAGCCAGCCAGCAATGCACAAAGGGTGATACCTGCACCCTTCCCTCAGAGACTGGTCAAGCAAAAGAAGGCAGACCAATACAAAAAGTTCATAGAGATGCTGCGTCAAATCTAGTTGAATATTCCATTGATGGATGCCTTGAGGGAGATGCCCGGTTATGCCAAGATGATGAAAGATTTAATGTCAAGGAAGTTTGATTTTCAGGATCTATCCACCCTAACTCTGACACAGACCTGCAGTGCAGTGGTGGCAAAACCGATGGCTCAAAAGATGTCTGATCCAGGTAGCTTCACTATTCCATGCACAATTGAAAGTTATGCCTTTGCAAAGGCGTTGTGTGATTTGGGAGCCAACATAAATCTGATGTCGCTGGTAGTGTACACTAAACTGGGCATCGGCAGAGCTAGACCGACTTCTATGCTGCTACAGCTGGCTGATCGCACTGTGAAAAGACCAACTGGTATTCTTGATGATGTGCTGGTGCAAGTGGGGAAGTTCGTGTTCCCTGCAGACTTTGTGATTCTGGATTGT